>NW_026975377.1:0-69961 GCF_030014295.1 Loxodonta africana | reverse complement strand
CATAGAGAGATAGTATTTCTGAAAAACTACGTCGCGGTGCAGGGATCCTTCCAGAGGAGCAACGGCATAGTTTTAGCTGGAAGGGCTTGGCAGAGCAGCCGGGGAGAAAAGGCCTCTTGCGATTCTCTTTTCTTTCTGCCTGAATGCGGTCAATTGGCACTTGCCAAAGCAAGGTTTCCCAGCACAAACTACAAAGCAGCAGCTCTCTCCTGGCAGAGGAAATCCCATGCAGTGTTGCCCTGGCGAGATAGTGTTGCTACAGCGAGGCCCAGGGAAAACAGACTGCCTAGAGAAATCCTAGCAAAGCCCTGTGTTTCCCCCACAGGAATGTATGTCAGTTTCAGTTCTTTGCCAGCAACGGAGCTCACAGGCAACGTCAGATTGTGTGTATCTCAGTGAGAGAAAGAACACTGTGACTTCCCCCCGTTCCTCTGACGAAAGCGGTTAGAGGGAGAAAAGCGTCCTTTGCTTTCGCTTTCCCGCAGTGAGCTCGGCAGATCTGCCCTTCGCGAAGGGCCGTTTTCCCCCGGAGAACTGCCTCGCGGTAGCCCTGTTCTGGAAGTGGAACGAGTATGCAGTGTTAGCGTTCAGCTATTGTGAAGGCTCGCTTTGGCCCAGGGCAAACGAAGCGCCGGGGGAATCTTAGCAGAGCCCGGCGCCTTTCCACGGTTCAAAGCGTGGAACAGCAGACTCTTTTGCAAAGAAGAGAGCGCACAGGCAACAGCAGCCCGACGTTTCTCAGTGAAAGGGAGAACTCCCTGACTTCATCCAGTTCTCTGAGCAAAGCAGGCAGAGGGAGAGAAACTTTCTTTCCTTCCTCTTTCCTGCAACGAATTCCTCCTTTGCTCTTGCAAACGCAAGGCTTCTTCTGAAAAACTACGTCGCGGTGCAGGGATCCTTCCAGAGGAGCAACGGCATAGTTTTAGCTGGAAGGGCTTGGCAGAGCAGCCGGGGAGAAAAGACCTCTTGCGATTCTCTTTTCTTTCTGCCTGAATGCGGTCAATTGGCACTTGCCAAAGCAAGGTTTCCCAGCACAAACTACAAAGCAGCTGCTCTCTCCTGGCAGAGGAAATCCCATGCAGTGTTGCCCTGGCGAGATAGTGTTGCTACAGCGAGGCCCAGGGAAAACAGACTGCCTAGAGAAATCCTAGCAAAGCCTGTGTTTCCCCACAGGAATGTATGTCACTTTCAGTTCTTTGCCGGCAACGGAGCTCACAGGCAACGTCAGATTGTGTGTATCTCAGTGAGAGAAAGAACACTGTGACTTCCCCCGTTCCTCTGACGAAAGCGGTTAGAGGGAGAAAAGCGTCCTTTGCTTTCGCTTTCCCGCAGTGAGCTCGGCAGATCTGCCCTTCGCGAAGGGCCGTTTTCCCCCGGAGAACTGCCTCGCGGTAGCCCTGTTCTGGAAGTGGAACGAGTATGCAGTGTTAGCGTTCAGCTATTGTGAAGGCTCGCTTTGGCCCAGGGCAAACGAAGCGCCGGGGGAATCTTAGCAGAGCCCGGCGCCTTTCCACGGTTCAAAGCGTGGAACAGCAGACTCTTTTGCAAAGAAGAGAGCGCACAGGCAACAGCAGCCCGCACGTTTCTCAGTGAAAGCGGAGAACTCCCTGACTTCATCCAGTCCTCTGAGCAAAGCAGGCAGAGGGAGAGAAACTTTCTTTCCTTCCTCTTTCCTGCAACGAATTCCTCCTTTGCTCTTGCAAACGCAAGGCTTCTTCTGAAAAACTACGTCGCGGTGCAGGGATCCTTCCAGAGGAGCAACGGCATAGTTTTAGCTGGAAGGGCTTGGCCGAGCAGCCGGGGAGAAAAGGCCTCCTGCGATTCTCTTTTCTTTCTGCCTGAATGCGGTCAATTGGCACTTGCCAAAGCAAGGTTTCCCAGCACAAACTACAAAGCAGCTGCTCTCTCCTGGCAGAGGAAATCCCATGCAGTGTTGCCCTGGCGAGATAGTGTTGCTACAGCGAGGCCCAGGGAAAACAGACTGCCTAGAGAAATCCTAGCAAAGCCCTGTGTTTCCCCACAGGAATGTATGTCACTTTCAGTTCTTTGCCAGAAACGGAGCTCACAGGCAACGTCAGATTGTGTGTATCTCAGTGAGAGAAAGAACACTGTCAGTTCCCCCGTTCCTCTGACGAAAGCGGTTAGAGGGAGAAAAGCGTCCTTTGCTTTCGCTTTCCCGCAGTGAGCTCGGCAGATCTGCCCTTCGCGAAGGGCCGTTTTCCCCCGGAGAACTGCCCTCACGGTAGCCCTGTTCTGGAAGTGGAACGAGTATGCAGTGTTAGCGTTCAGCTATTGTGAAGGCTCGCTTTGGCCCAGGGCAAACGAAGCGCCGGGGGAATCTTAGCAGAGCCCGGCGCCTTTCCACGGTTCAAAGCGTGGAACAGCAGACTCTTTTGCAAAGAAGAGAGCGCACAGGCAACAGCAGCCCGCACGTTTCTCAGTGAAAGGGAGAACTCCCTGACTTCATCCAGTTCTCTGAGCAAGGCAGGCAGAGGGAGAGAAACTTTCTTTCCTTCCTCTTTCCTGCAACGAATTCCTCCTTTGCTCTTGCAAACGCAAGGCTTCTTCTGAAAAACTACGTCGCGGTGCAGGGATCCTTCCAGAGGAGCAACGGCATAGTTTTAGCTGGAAGGGCTTGGCAGAGCAGCCGGGGAGAAAAGACCTCTTGCGATTCTCTTTTCTTTCTGCCTGAATGCGGTCAATTGGCACTTGCCAAAGCAAGGTTTCACAGCACAAACTACAAAGCAGCTGCTCTCTCCTGGCAGAGGAAATCCCATGCAGTGTTGCCCTGGCGAGATAGTGTTGCTACAGCGAGGCCCAGGGAAAACAGACTGCCTAGAGAAATCCTAGCAAAGCCCTGTGTTTCCCCACAGGAATGTATGTCAGTTTCAGTTCTTTGCCAGCAACGGAGCTCAGAGGCAACATCAGATTGTGTGTATCTCAGTGAGAGAAAGAACACTGTGACTTCCCCCGTTCCTCTGACGAAAGCGGTTAGAGGGAGAAAAGCGTCCTTTGCTTTCGCTTTCCCGCAGTGAGCTCGGCAGATCTGCCCTTCACGAAGGGCCGTTTTCTCCCGGAGAACTGCCTCGCGGTAGCCCTGTTCTGGAAGTGGAACGAGTATGCAGTGTTAGCGTTCAGCTATTGTGAAGGCTCGCTTTGGCCCAGGGCAAACGAAGCGCCGGGGGAAATCTTAGCAGAGCCCGGCGCCTTTCCACGGTTCAAAGCGTGGAACAGCAGACTCTTTTGCAAAGAAGAGAGCGCACAGGCAACAGCAGCCCGCACGTTTCTCAGTGAAAGGGAGAACTCCCTGACTTCATCCAGTCCTCTGAGCAAAGCAGGCAGAGGGAGAGAAACTTTCTTTCCTTCCTCTTTCCTGCAACGAATTCCTCCTTTGCTCTTGCAAACGCAAGGCTTCTTCTGAAAAACTACGTCGCGGTGCAGGGATCCTTCCAGAGGAGCAACGGCATAGTTTTAGCTGGAAGGGCTTGGCCGAGCAGCCGGGGAGAAAAGGCCTCCTGCGATTCTCTTTTCTTTCTGCCTGAATGCGGTCAATTGGCACTTGCCAAAGCAAGGTTTCCCAGCACAAACTACAAAGCAGCTGCTCTCTCCTGGCAGAGGAAATCCATGCAGTGTTGCCCTGGCGAGATAGTGTTGCTACAGCGAGGCCCAGGGAAAACAGACTGCCTAGAGAAATCCTAGCAAAGCCCTGTGTTTCCCCACAGGAATGTATGTCACTTTCAGTTCTTTGCCAGCAACGGAGCTCACAGGCAACGTCAGATTGTGTGTATCTCAGTGAGAGAAAGAACACTGTGACTTCCCCCGTTCCTCTGACGAAAGCGGTTAGAGGGAGAAAAGCGTCCTTTGCTTTCGCTTTCCCGCAGTGAGCTCGGCAGATCTGCCCTTCGCGAAGGGCCGTTTTCCCCCGGAGAACTGCCTCGCGGTAGCCCTGTTCTGGAAGTGGAACGAGTATGCAGTGTTAGCGTTCAGCTATTGTGAAGGCTCGCTTTGGCCCAGGGCAAACGAAGCGCCGGGGGAATCTTAGCAGAGCCCGGCGCCTTTCCACGGTTCAAAGCGTGGAACAGCAGACTCTTTTGCAAAGAAGAGAGCGCACAGGCAACAGCAGCCCGCACGTTTCTCAGTGAAAGGGAGAACTCCCTGACTTCATCCAGTCCTCTGAGCAAAGCAGGCAGAGGGAGAGAAACTTTCTTTCCTTCCTCTTTCCTGCAACGAATTCCTCCTTTGCTCTTGCAAACGCAAGGCTTCTTCTGAAAAACTACGTCGCGGTGCAGGGATCCTTCCAGAGGAGCAACGGCATAGTTTTAGCTGGAAGGGCTTGGCCGAGCAGCCGGGAGAAAAGGCCTCCTGCGATTCTCTTTTCTTTCTGCCTGAATGCGGTCAATTGGCACTTGCCAAAGCAAGGTTTCCCAGCACAAACTACAAAGCAGCTGCTCTCTCCTGGCAGAGGAAATCCCATGCAGTGTTGCCCTGGCGAGATAGTGTTGCTACAGCGAGGCCCAGGGAAAACAGACTGCCTAGAGAAATCCTAGCAAAGCCCTGTGTTTCCCCACAGGAATGTATGTCACTTTCAGTTCTTTGCCAGCAACGGAGCTCACAGGCAACGTCAGATTGTGTGTATCTCAGTGAGAGAAAGAACACTGTGACTTCCCCCGTTCCTCTGACGAAAGCGGTTAGAGGGAGAAAAGCGTCCTTTGCTTTCGCTTTCCCGCAGTGAGCTCGGCAGATCTGCCCTTCGCGAAGGGCCGTTTTCCCCCGGAGAACTGCCTCGCGGTAGCCCTGTTCTGGAAGTGGAACGAGTATGCAGTGTTAGCGTTCAGCTATTGTGAAGGCTCGCTTTGGCCCAGGGCAAACGAAGCGCCGGGGGAATCTTAGCAGAGCCCGGCGCCTTTCCACGGTTCAAAGCGTGGAACAGCAGACTCTTTTGCAAAGAAGAGAGCGCACAGGCAACAGCAGCCCGCACGTTTCTCAGTGAAAGGGAGAACTCCCTGACTTCATCCAGTTCTCTGAGCAAAGCAGGCAGAGGGAGAGAAACTTTCTTTCCTTCCTCTTTCCTGCAACGAATTCCTCCTTTGCTCTTGCAAACGCAAGGCTTCTTCTGAAAAACTACGTCGCGGTGCAGGGATCCTTCCAGAGGAGCAACGGCATAGTTTTAGCTGGAAGGGCTTGGCAGAGCAGCCGGGGAGAAAAGGCCTCCTGCGATTCTCTTTTCTTTCTGCCTGAATGCGGTCAATTGGCACTTGCCAAAGCAAGGTTTCCCAGCACAAACTACAAAGCAGCTGCTCTCTCCTGGCAGAGGAAATCCCATGCAGTGTTGCCCTGGCGAGATAGTGTTGCTACAGCGAGGCTCAGGGAAAACAGACTGCCTAGAGAAATCCTAGCAAAGCCCTGTGTTTCCCCACAGGAATGTATGTCAGTTTCAGTTCTTTGCCAGCAACGGAGCTCACAGGCAACGTCAGATTGTGTGTATCTCAGTGAGAGAAAGAACACTGTCAGTTCCCCCGTTCCTCTGACGAAAGTGGTTAGAGGGAGAAAAGCGTCCTTTGCTTTCGCTTTCCCGCAGTGAGCTCGGCAGATCTGCCCTTCGCGAAGGGCCGTTTTCCCCCGGAGAACTGCCTCGCGGTAGCCCTGTTCTGGAAGTGGAACGAGTATGCAGTGTTAGCGTTCAGCTATTGTGAAGGCTCGCTTTGGCCCAGGGCAAACGAAGCGCCGGGGGAATCTTAGCAGAGCCCGGCGCCTTTCCACGGTTCAAAGCGTGGAACAGCAGACTCTTTTGCAAAGAAGAGAGCGCACAGGCAACAGCAGCCCGCACGTTTCTCAGTGAAAGGGAGAACTCCCTGACTTCATCCAGTCCTCTGAGCAAAGCAGGCAGAGGGAGAGAAACTTTCTTTCCTTCCTCTTTCCTGCAACGAATTCCTCCTTTGCTCTTGCAAACGCAAGGCTTCTTCTGAAAAACTACGTCGCGGTGCAGGGATCCTTCCAGAGGAGCAACGGCATAGTTTTAGCTGGAAGGGCTTGGCCGAGCAGCCGGGGAGAAAAGGCCTCCTGCGATTCTCTTTTCTTTCTGCCTGAATGCGGTCAATTGGCACTTGCCAAAGCAAGGTTTCCCAGCACAAACTACAAAGCAGCAGCTCTCTCCTGGCAGAGGAAATCCCATGCAGTGTTGCCCTGGCGAGATAGTGTTGCTACAGCGAGGCCCAGGGAAAACAGACTGCCTAGAGAAATCCTAGCAAAGCCCTGTGTTTCCCCACAGGAATGTATGTCACTTTCAGTTCTTTGCCAGCAACGGAGCTCACAGGCAACGTCAGATTGTGTGTATCTCAGTGAGAGAAAGAACACTGTGACTTCCCCCGTTCCTCTGACGAAAGCGGTTAGAGGGAGAAAAGCGTCCTTTGCTTTCGCTTTCCCGCAGTGAGCTCGGCAGATCTGCCCTTCGCGAAGGGCCGTTTTCCCCCGGAGAACTGCCTCGCGGTAGCCCTGTTCTGGAAGTGGAACGAGTATGCAGTGTTAGCGTTCAGCTATTGTGAAGGCTCGCTTTGGCCCAGGGCAAACGAAGCGCCGGGGGAATCTTAGCAGAGCCCGGCGCCTTTCCACGGTTCAAAGCGTGGAACAGCAGACTCTTTTGCAAAGAAGAGAGCGCACAGGCAACAGCAGCCCGCACGTTTCTCAGTGAAAGGGAGAACTCCCTGACTTCATCCAGTTCTCTGAGCAAAGCAGGCAGAGGGAGAGAAACTTTCTTTCCTTCCTCTTTCCTGCAACGAATTCCTCCTTTGCTCTTGCAAACGCAAGGCTTCTTCTGAAAAACTACGTCGCGGTGCAGGGATCCTTCCAGAGGAGCAACGGCATAGTTTTAGCTGGAAGGGCTTGGCAGAGCAGCCGGGGAGAAAAGGCCTCCTGCGATTCTCTTTTCTTTCTGCCTGAATGCGGTCAATTGGCACTTGCCAAAGCAAGGTTTCCCAGCACAAACTACAAAGCAGCTGCTCTCTCCTGGCAGAGGAAATCCCATGCAGTGTTGCCCTGGCGAGATAGTGTTGCTACAGCGAGGCCCAGGGAAAACAGACTGCCTAGAGAAATCCTAGCAAAGCCCTGTGTTTCCCCACAGGAATGTATGTCAGTTTCAGTTCTTTGCCAGCAACGGAGCTCAGAGGCAACATCAGATTGTGTGTATCTCAGTGAGAGAAAGAACACTGTGACTTCCCCCGTTCCTCTGACGAAAGCGGTTAGAGGGAGAAAAGCGTCCTTTGCTTTCGCTTTCCCGCAGTGAGCTCGGCAGATCTGCCCTTCGCGAAGGGCCGTTTTCTCCCGGAGAACTGCCTCGCGGTAGCCCTGTTCTGGAAGTGGAACGAGTATGCAGTGTTAGCGTTCAGCTATTGTGAAGGCTCGCTTTGGCCCAGGGCAAACGAAGCGCCGGGGGAATCTTAGCAGAGCCCGGCGCCTTTCCACGGTTCAAAGCGTGGAACAGCAGACTCTTTTGCAAAGAAGAGAGCGCACAGGCAACAGCAGCCCGCACGTTTCTCAGTGAAAGGGAGAACTCCCTGACTTCATCCAGTTCTCTGAGCAAAGCAGGCAGAGGGAGAGAAACTTTCTTTCCTTCCTCTTTCCTGCAACGAATTCCTCCTTTGCTCTTGCAAACGCAAGGCTTCTTCTGAAAAACTACGTCGCGGTGCAGGGATCCTTCCAGAGGAGCAACGGCATAGTTTTAGCTGGAAGGGCTTGGCAGAGCAGCCGGGGAGAAAAGGCCTCCTGCGATTCTCTTTTCTTTCTGCCTGAATGCGGTCAATTGGCACTTGCCAAAGCAAGGTTTCCCAGCACAAACTACAAAGCAGCTGCTCTCTCCTGGCAGAGGAAATCCCATGCAGTGTTGCCCTGGCGAGATAGTGTTGCTACAGCGAGGCCCAGGGAAAACAGACTGCCTAGAGAAATCCTAGCAAAGCCCTGTGTTTCCCCACAGGAATGTATGTCAGTTTCAGTTCTTTGCCAGCAACGGAGCTCAGAGGCAACATCAGATTGTGTGTATCTCAGTGAGAGAAAGAACACTGTGACTTCCCCCGTTCCTCTGACGAAAGCGGTTAGAGGGAGAAAAGCGTCCTTTGCTTTCGCTTTCCCGCAGTGAGCTCGGCAGATCTGCCCTTCGCGAAGGGCCGTTTTCTCCCGGAGAACTGCCTCGCGGTAGCCCTGTTCTGGAAGTGGAACGAGTATGCAGTGTTAGCGTTCAGCTATTGTGAAGGCTCGCTTTGGCCCAGGGCAAACGAAGCGCCGGGGGAAATCTTAGCAGAGCCCGGCGCCTTTCCACGGTTCAAAGCGTGGAACAGCAGACTCTTTTGCAAAGAAGAGAGCGCACAGGCAACAGCAGCCCGCACGTTTCTCAGTGAAAGGGAGAACTCCCTGACTTCATCCAGTTCTCTGAGCAAGGCAGGCAGAGGGAGAGAAACTTTCTTTCCTTCCTCTTTCCTGCAACGAATTCCTCCTTTGCTCTTGCAAACGCAAGGCTTCTTCTGAAAAACTACGTCGCGGTGCAGGGATCCTTCCAGAGGAGCAACGGCATAGTTTTAGCTGGAAGGGCTTGGCAGAGCAGCCGGGGAGAAAAGGCCTCCTGAGATTCTCTTTTCTTTCTGCCTGAATGCGGTCAATTGGCACTTGCCAAAGCAAGGTTTCCCAGCACAAACTACAAAGCAGCAGCTCTCTCCTGGCAGAGGAAATCCCATGCAGTGTTGCCCTGGCGAGATAGTGTTGCTACAGCGAGGCTCAGGGAAAACAGACTGCCTAGAGAAATCCTAGCAAAGCCCTGTGTTTCCCCACAGGAATGTATGTCAGTTTCAGTTCTTTGCCAGCAACGGAGCTCACAGGCAACGTCAGATTGTGTGTATCTCAGTGAGAGAAAGAACACTGTGACTTCCCCCGTTCCTCTGACGAAAGTGGTTAGAGGGAGAAAAGCGTCCTTTGCTTTCGCTTTCCCGCAGTGAGCTCGGCAGATCTGCCCTTCGCGAAGGGCCGTTTTCCCCCGGAGAACTGCCTCGCGGTAGCCCTGTTCTGGAAGTGGAACGAGTATGCAGTGTTAGCGTTCAGCTATTGTGAAGGCTCGCTTTGGCCCAGGGCAAACGAAGCGCCGGGGGAATCTTAGCAGAGCCCGGCGCCTTTCCACGGTTCAAAGCGTGGAACAGCAGACTCTTTTGCAAAGAAGAGAGCGCACAGGCAACAGCAGCCCGCACGTTTCTCAGTGAAAGGGAGAACTCCCTGACTTCATCCAGTTCTCTGAGCAAGGCAGGCAGAGGGAGAGAAACTTTCTTTCCTTCCTCTTTCCTGCAACGAATTCCTCCTTTGCTCTTGCAAACGCAAGGCTTCTTCTGAAAAACTACGTCGCGGTGCAGGGATCCTTCCAGAGGAGCAACGGCATAGTTTTAGCTGGAAGGGCTTGGCCGAGCAGCCGGGGAGAAAAGGCCTCCTGCGATTCTCTTTTCTTTCTGCCTGAATGCGGTCAATTGGCACTTGCCAAAGCAAGGTTTCCCAGCACAAACTACAAAGCAGCTGCTCTCTCCTGGCAGAGGAAATCCCATGCAGTGTTGCCCTGGCGAGATAGTGTTGCTACAGCGAGGCCCAGGGAAAACAGACTGCCTAGAGAAATCCTAGCAAAGCCCTGTGTTTCCCCACAGGAATGTATGTCAGTTTCAGTTCTTTGCCAGCAACGGAGCTCACAGGCAACATCAGATTGTGTGTATCTCAGTGAGAGAAAGAACACTGTCAGTTCCCCCGTTCCTCTGACGAAAGCGGTTAGAGGGAGAAAAGCGTCCTTTGCTTTCGCTTTCCCGCAGTGAGCTCGGCAGATCTGCCCTTCGCGAAGGGCCGTTTTCCCCCGGAGAACTGCCTCGCGGTAGCCCTGTTCTGGAAGTGGAACGAGTATGCAGTGTTAGCGTTCAGCTATTGTGAAGGCTCGCTTTGGCCCAGGGCAAACGAAGCGCCGGGGGAATCTTAGCAGAGCCCGGCGCCTTTCCACGGTTCAAAGCGTGGAACAGCAGACTCTTTTGCAAAGAAGAGAGCGCACAGGCAACAGCAGCCCGCACGTTTCTCAGTGAAAGGGAGAACTCCCTGACTTCATCCAGTTCTCTGAGCAAAGCAGGCAGAGGGAGAGAAACTTTCTTTCCTTCCTCTTTCCTGCAACGAATTCCTCCTTTGCTCTTGCAAACGCAAGGCTTCTTCTGAAAAACTACGTCGCGGTGCAGGGATCCTTCCAGAGGAGCAACGGCATAGTTTTAGCTGGAAGGGCTTGGCCGAGCAGCCGGGGAGAAAAGGCCTCCTGCGATTCTCTTTTCTTTCTGCCTGAATGCGGTCAATTGGCACTTGCCAAAGCAAGGTTTCCCAGCACAAACTACAAAGCAGCTGCTCTCTCCTGGCAGAGGAAATCCCATGCAGTGTTGCCCTGGCGAGATAGTGTTGCTACAGCGAGGCCCAGGGAAAACAGACTGCCTAGAGAAATCCTAGCAAAGCCCTGTGTTTCCCCACAGGAATGTATGTCACTTTCAGTTCTTTGCCAGCAACGGAGCTCACAGGCAACGTCAGATTGTGTGTATCTCAGTGAGAGAAAGAACACTGTGACTTCCCCCGTTCCTCTGACGAAAGCGGTTAGAGGGAGAAAAGCGTCCTTTGCTTTCGCTTTCCCGCAGTGAGCTCGGCAGATCTGCCCTTCGCGAAGGGCCGTTTTCCCCCGGAGAACTGCCTCGCGGTAGCCCTGTTCTGGAAGTGGAACGAGTATGCAGTGTTAGCGTTCAGCTATTGTGAAGGCTCGCTTTGGCCCAGGGCAAACGAAGCGCCGGGGGAATCTTAGCAGAGCCCGGCGCCTTTCCACGGTTCAAAGCGTGGAACAGCAGACTCTTTTGCAAAGAAGAGAGCGCACAGGCAACAGCAGCCCGCACGTTTCTCAGTGAAAGGGAGAACTCCCTGACTTCATCCAGTTCTCTGAGCAAAGCAGGCAGAGGGAGAGAAACTTTCTTTCCTTCCTCTTTCCTGCAACGAATTCCTCCTTTGCTCTTGCAAACGCAAGGCTTCTTCTGAAAAACTACGTCGCGGTGCAGGGATCCTTCCAGAGGAGCAACGGCATAGTTTTAGCTGGAAGGGCTTGGCAGAGCAGCCGGGGAGAAAAGGCCTCCTGCGATTCTCTTTTCTTTCTGCCTGAATGCGGTCAATTGGCACTTGCCAAAGCAAGGTTTCCCAGCACAAACTACAAAGCAGCTGCTCTCTCCTGGCAGAGGAAATCCCATGCAGTGTTGCCCTGGCGAGATAGTGTTGCTACAGCGAGGCCCAGGGAAAACAGACTGCCTAGAGAAATCCTAGCAAAGCCCTGTGTTTCCCCACAGGAATGTATGTCAGTTTCAGTTCTTTGCCAGCAACGGAGCTCAGAGGCAACATCAGATTGTGTGTATCTCAGTGAGAGAAAGAACACTGTGACTTCCCCCGTTCCTCTGACGAAAGCGGTTAGAGGGAGAAAAGCGTCCTTTGCTTTCGCTTTCCCGCAGTGAGCTCGGCAGATCTGCCCTTCGCGAAGGGCCGTTTTCTCCCGGAGAACTGCCTCGCGGTAGCCCTGTTCTGGAAGTGGAACGAGTATGCAGTGTTAGCGTTCAGCTATTGTGAAGGCTCGCTTTGGCCCAGGGCAAACGAAGCGCCGGGGGAATCTTAGCAGAGCCCGGCGCCTTTCCACGGTTCAAAGCGTGGAACAGCAGACTCTTTTGCAAAGAAGAGAGCGCACAGGCAACAGCAGCCCGCACGTTTCTCAGTGAAAGGGAGAACTCCCTGACTTCATCCAGTTCTCTGAGCAAAGCAGGCAGAGGGAGAGAAACTTTCTTTCCTTCCTCTTTCCTGCAACGAATTCCTCCTTTGCTCTTGCAAACGCAAGGCTTCTTCTGAAAAACTACGTCGCGGTGCAGGGATCCTTCCAGAGGAGCAACGGCATAGTTTTAGCTGGAAGGGCTTGGCAGAGCAGCCGGGGAGAAAAGGCCTCCTGCGATTCTCTTTTCTTTCTGCCTGAATGCGGTCAATTGGCACTTGCCAAAGCAAGGTTTCCCAGCACAAACTACAAAGCAGCTGCTCTCTCCTGGCAGAGGAAATCCCATGCAGTGTTGCCCTGGCGAGATAGTGTTGCTACAGCGAGGCCCAGGGAAAACAGACTGCCTAGAGAAATCCTAGCAAAGCCCTGTGTTTCCCCACAGGAATGTATGTCAGTTTCAGTTCTTTGCCAGCAACGGAGCTCAGAGGCAACATCAGATTGTGTGTATCTCAGTGAGAGAAAGAACACTGTGACTTCCCCCGTTCCTCTGACGAAAGCGGTTAGAGGGAGAAAAGCGTCCTTTGCTTTCGCTTTCCCGCAGTGAGCTCGGCAGATCTGCCCTTCGCGAAGGGCCGTTTTCTCCCGGAGAACTGCCTCGCGGTAGCCCTGTTCTGGAAGTGGAACGAGTATGCAGTGTTAGCGTTCAGCTATTGTGAAGGCTCGCTTTGGCCCAGGGCAAACGAAGCGCCGGGGGAAATCTTAGCAGAGCCCGGCGCCTTTCCACGGTTCAAAGCGTGGAACAGCAGACTCTTTTGCAAAGAAGAGAGCGCACAGGCAACAGCAGCCCGCACGTTTCTCAGTGAAAGGGAGAACTCCCTGACTTCATCCAGTTCTCTGAGCAAGGCAGGCAGAGGGAGAGAAACTTTCTTTCCTTCCTCTTTCCTGCAACGAATTCCTCCTTTGCTCTTGCAAACGCAAGGCTTCTTCTGAAAAACTACGTCGCGGTGCAGGGATCCTTCCAGAGGAGCAACGGCATAGTTTTAGCTGGAAGGGCTTGGCAGAGCAGCCGGGGAGAAAAGGCCTCCTGAGATTCTCTTTTCTTTCTGCCTGAATGCGGTCAATTGGCACTTGCCAAAGCAAGGTTTCCCAGCACAAACTACAAAGCAGCAGCTCTCTCCTGGCAGAGGAAATCCCATGCAGTGTTGCCCTGGCGAGATAGTGTTGCTACAGCGAGGCTCAGGGAAAACAGACTGCCTAGAGAAATCCTAGCAAAGCCCTGTGTTTCCCCACAGGAATGTATGTCAGTTTCAGTTCTTTGCCAGCAACGGAGCTCACAGGCAACGTCAGATTGTGTGTATCTCAGTGAGAGAAAGAACACTGTGACTTCCCCCGTTCCTCTGACGAAAGTGGTTAGAGGGAGAAAAGCGTCCTTTGCTTTCGCTTTCCCGCAGTGAGCTCGGCAGATCTGCCCTTCGCGAAGGGCCGTTTTCCCCCGGAGAACTGCCTCGCGGTAGCCCTGTTCTGGAAGTGGAACGAGTATGCAGTGTTAGCGTTCAGCTATTGTGAAGGCTCGCTTTGGCCCAGGGCAAACGAAGCGCCGGGGGAATCTTAGCAGAGCCCGGCGCCTTTCCACGGTTCAAAGCGTGGAACAGCAGACTCTTTTGCAAAGAAGAGAGCGCACAGGCAACAGCAGCCCGCACGTTTCTCAGTGAAAGGGAGAACTCCCTGACTTCATCCAGTTCTCTGAGCAAGGCAGGCAGAGGGAGAGAAACTTTCTTTCCTTCCTCTTTCCTGCAACGAATTCCTCCTTTGCTCTTGCAAACGCAAGGCTTCTTCTGAAAAACTACGTCGCGGTGCAGGGATCCTTCCAGAGGAGCAACGGCATAGTTTTAGCTGGAAGGGCTTGGCCGAGCAGCCGGGGAGAAAAGGCCTCCTGCGATTCTCTTTTCTTTCTGCCTGAATGCGGTCAATTGGCACTTGCCAAAGCAAGGTTTCCCAGCACAAACTACAAAGCAGCTGCTCTCTCCTGGCAGAGGAAATCCCATGCAGTGTTGCCCTGGCGAGATAGTGTTGCTACAGCGAGGCCCAGGGAAAACAGACTGCCTAGAGAAATCCTAGCAAAGCCCTGTGTTTCCCCACAGGAATGTATGTCAGTTTCAGTTCTTTGCCAGCAACGGAGCTCACAGGCAACATCAGATTGTGTGTATCTCAGTGAGAGAAAGAACACTGTCAGTTCCCCCGTTCCTCTGACGAAAGCGGTTAGAGGGAGAAAAGCGTCCTTTGCTTTCGCTTTCCCGCAGTGAGCTCGGCAGATCTGCCCTTCGCGAAGGGCCGTTTTCCCCCGGAGAACTGCCTCGCGGTAGCCCTGTTCTGGAAGTGGAACGAGTATGCAGTGTTAGCGTTCAGCTATTGTGAAGGCTCGCTTTGGCCCAGGGCAAACGAAGCGCCGGGGGAATCTTAGCAGAGCCCGGCGCCTTTCCACGGTTCAAAGCGTGGAACAGCAGACTCTTTTGCAAAGAAGAGAGCGCACAGGCAACAGCAGCCCGCACGTTTCTCAGTGAAAGGGAGAACTCCCTGACTTCATCCAGTTCTCTGAGCAAAGCAGGCAGAGGGAGAGAAACTTTCTTTCCTTCCTCTTTCCTGCAACGAATTCCTCCTTTGCTCTTGCAAACGCAAGGCTTCTTCTGAAAAACTACGTCGCGGTGCAGGGATCCTTCCAGAGGAGCAACGGCATAGTTTTAGCTGGAAGGGCTTGGCCGAGCAGCCGGGGAGAAAAGGCCTCCTGCGATTCTCTTTTCTTTCTGCCTGAATGCGGTCAATTGGCACTTGCCAAAGCAAGGTTTCCCAGCACAAACTACAAAGCAGCTGCTCTCTCCTGGCAGAGGAAATCCCATGCAGTGTTGCCCTGGCGAGATAGTGTTGCTACAGCGAGGCCCAGGGAAAACAGACTGCCTAGAGAAATCCTAGCAAAGCCCTGTGTTTCCCCACAGGAATGTATGTCACTTTCAGTTCTTTGCCAGCAACGGAGCTCACAGGCAACGTCAGATTGTGTGTATCTCAGTGAGAGAAAGAACACTGTGACTTCCCCCGTTCCTCTGACGAAAGCGGTTAGAGGGAGAAAAGCGTCCTTTGCTTTCGCTTTCCCGCAGTGAGCTCGGCAGATCTGCCCTTCGCGAAGGGCCGTTTTCCCCCGGAGAACTGCCTCGCGGTAGCCCTGTTCTGGAAGTGGAACGAGTATGCAGTGTTAGCGTTCAGCTATTGTGAAGGCTCGCTTTGGCCCAGGGCAAACGAAGCGCCGGGGGAATCTTAGCAGAGCCCGGCGCCTTTCCACGGTTCAAAGCGTGGAACAGCAGACTCTTTTGCAAAGAAGAGAGCGCACAGGCAACAGCAGCCCGCACGTTTCTCAGTGAAAGGGAGAACTCCCTGACTTCATCCAGTTCTCTGAGCAAAGCAGGCAGAGGGAGAGAAACTTTCTTTCCTTCCTCTTTCCTGCAACGAATTCCTCCTTTGCTCTTGCAAACGCAAGGCTTCTTCTGAAAAACTACGTCGCGGTGCAGGGATCCTTCCAGAGGAGCAACGGCATAGTTTTAGCTGGAAGGGCTTGGCAGAGCAGCCGGGGAGAAAAGGCCTCCTGCGATTCTCTTTTCTTTCTGCCTGAATGCGGTCAATTGGCACTTGCCAAAGCAAGGTTTCCCAGCACAAACTACAAAGCAGCTGCTCTCTCCTGGCAGAGGAAATCCCATGCAGTGTTGCCCTGGCGAGATAGTGTTGCTACAGCGAGGCCCAGGGAAAACAGACTGCCTAGAGAAATCCTAGCAAAGCCCTGTGTTTCCCCACAGGAATGTATGTCAGTTTCAGTTCTTTGCCAGCAACGGAGCTCAGAGGCAACATCAGATTGTGTGTATCTCAGTGAGAGAAAGAACACTGTGACTTCCCCCGTTCCTCTGACGAAAGCGGTTAGAGGGAGAAAAGCGTCCTTTGCTTTCGCTTTCCCGCAGTGAGCTCGGCAGATCTGCCCTTCGCGAAGGGCCGTTTTCTCCCGGAGAACTGCCTCGCGGTAGCCCTGTTCTGGAAGTGGAACGAGTATGCAGTGTTAGCGTTCAGCTATTGTGAAGGCTCGCTTTGGCCCAGGGCAAACGAAGCGCCGGGGGAATCTTAGCAGAGCCCGGCGCCTTTCCACGGTTCAAAGCGTGGAACAGCAGACTCTTTTGCAAAGAAGAGAGCGCACAGGCAACAGCAGCCCGCACGTTTCTCAGTGAAAGGGAGAACTCCCTGACTTCATCCAGTTCTCTGAGCAAAGCAGGCAGAGGGAGAGAAACTTTCTTTCCTTCCTCTTTCCTGCAACGAATTCCTCCTTTGCTCTTGCAAACGCAAGGCTTCTTCTGAAAAACTACGTCGCGGTGCAGGGATCCTTCCAGAGGAGCAACGGCATAGTTTTAGCTGGAAGGGCTTGGCAGAGCAGCCGGGGAGAAAAGGCCTCCTGCGATTCTCTTTTCTTTCTGCCTGAATGCGGTCAATTGGCACTTGCCAAAGCAAGGTTTCCCAGCACAAACTACAAAGCAGCTGCTCTCTCCTGGCAGAGGAAATCCCATGCAGTGTTGCCCTGGCGAGATAGTGTTGCTACAGCGAGGCCCAGGGAAAACAGACTGCCTAGAGAAATCCTAGCAAAGCCCTGTGTTTCCCCACAGGAATGTATGTCAGTTTCAGTTCTTTGCCAGCAACGGAGCTCAGAGGCAACATCAGATTGTGTGTATCTCAGTGAGAGAAAGAACACTGTGACTTCCCCCGTTCCTCTGACGAAAGCGGTTAGAGGGAGAAAAGCGTCCTTTGCTTTCGCTTTCCCGCAGTGAGCTCGGCAGATCTGCCCTTCGCGAAGGGCCGTTTTCTCCCGGAGAACTGCCTCGCGGTAGCCCTGTTCTGGAAGTGGAACGAGTATGCAGTGTTAGCGTTCAGCTATTGTGAAGGCTCGCTTTGGCCCAGGGCAAACGAAGCGCCGGGGGAAATCTTAGCAGAGCCCGGCGCCTTTCCACGGTTCAAAGCGTGGAACAGCAGACTCTTTTGCAAAGAAGAGAGCGCACAGGCAACAGCAGCCCGCACGTTTCTCAGTGAAAGGGAGAACTCCCTGACTTCATCCAGTTCTCTGAGCAAGGCAGGCAGAGGGAGAGAAACTTTCTTTCCTTCCTCTTTCCTGCAACGAATTCCTCCTTTGCTCTTGCAAACGCAAGGCTTCTTCTGAAAAACTACGTCGCGGTGCAGGGATCCTTCCAGAGGAGCAACGGCATAGTTTTAGCTGGAAGGGCTTGGCAGAGCAGCCGGGGAGAAAAGGCCTCCTGAGATTCTCTTTTCTTTCTGCCTGAATGCGGTCAATTGGCACTTGCCAAAGCAAGGTTTCCCAGCACAAACTACAAAGCAGCAGCTCTCTCCTGGCAGAGGAAATCCCATGCAGTGTTGCCCTGGCGAGATAGTGTTGCTACAGCGAGGCTCAGGGAAAACAGACTGCCTAGAGAAATCCTAGCAAAGCCCTGTGTTTCCCCACAGGAATGTATGTCAGTTTCAGTTCTTTGCCAGCAACGGAGCTCACAGGCAACGTCAGATTGTGTGTATCTCAGTGAGAGAAAGAACACTGTGACTTCCCCCGTTCCTCTGACGAAAGTGGTTAGAGGGAGAAAAGCGTCCTTTGCTTTCGCTTTCCCGCAGTGAGCTCGGCAGATCTGCCCTTCGCGAAGGGCCGTTTTCCCCCGGAGAACTGCCTCGCGGTAGCCCTGTTCTGGAAGTGGAACGAGTATGCAGTGTTAGCGTTCAGCTATTGTGAAGGCTCGCTTTGGCCCAGGGCAAACGAAGCGCCGGGGGAATCTTAGCAGAGCCCGGCGCCTTTCCACGGTTCAAAGCGTGGAACAGCAGACTCTTTTGCAAAGAAGAGAGCGCACAGGCAACAGCAGCCCGCACGTTTCTCAGTGAAAGGGAGAACTCCCTGACTTCATCCAGTTCTCTGAGCAAGGCAGGCAGAGGGAGAGAAACTTTCTTTCCTTCCTCTTTCCTGCAACGAATTCCTCCTTTGCTCTTGCAAACGCAAGGCTTCTTCTGAAAAACTACGTCGCGGTGCAGGGATCCTTCCAGAGGAGCAACGGCATAGTTTTAGCTGGAAGGGCTTGGCCGAGCAGCCGGGGAGAAAAGGCCTCCTGCGATTCTCTTTTCTTTCTGCCTGAATGCGGTCAATTGGCACTTGCCAAAGCAAGGTTTCCCAGCACAAACTACAAAGCAGCTGCTCTCTCCTGGCAGAGGAAATCCCATGCAGTGTTGCCCTGGCGAGATAGTGTTGCTACAGCGAGGCCCAGGGAAAACAGACTGCCTAGAGAAATCCTAGCAAAGCCCTGTGTTTCCCCACAGGAATGTATGTCAGTTTCAGTTCTTTGCCAGCAACGGAGCTCACAGGCAACATCAGATTGTGTGTATCTCAGTGAGAGAAAGAACACTGTCAGTTCCCCCGTTCCTCTGACGAAAGCGGTTAGAGGGAGAAAAGCGTCCTTTGCTTTCGCTTTCCCGCAGTGAGCTCGGCAGATCTGCCCTTCGCGAAGGGCCGTTTTCCCCCGGAGAACTGCCTCGCGGTAGCCCTGTTCTGGAAGTGGAACGAGTATGCAGTGTTAGCGTTCAGCTATTGTGAAGGCTCGCTTTGGCCCAGGGCAAACGAAGCGCCGGGGGAATCTTAGCAGAGCCCGGCGCCTTTCCACGGTTCAAAGCGTGGAACAGCAGACTCTTTTGCAAAGAAGAGAGCGCACAGGCAACAGCAGCCCGCACGTTTCTCAGTGAAAGGGAGAACTCCCTGACTTCATCCAGTTCTCTGAGCAAAGCAGGCAGAGGGAGAGAAACTTTCTTTCCTTCCTCTTTCCTGCAACGAATTCCTCCTTTGCTCTTGCAAACGCAAGGCTTCTTCTGAAAAACTACGTCGCGGTGCAGGGATCCTTCCAGAGGAGCAACGGCATAGTTTTAGCTGGAAGGGCTTGGCCGAGCAGCCGGGGAGAAAAGGCCTCCTGCGATTCTCTTTTCTTTCTGCCTGAATGCGGTCAATTGGCACTTGCCAAAGCAAGGTTTCCCAGCACAAACTACAAAGCAGCTGCTCTCTCCTGGCAGAGGAAATCCCATGCAGTGTTGCCCTGGCGAGATAGTGTTGCTACAGCGAGGCCCAGGGAAAACAGACTGCCTAGAGAAATCCTAGCAAAGCCCTGTGTTTCCCCACAGGAATGTATGTCACTTTCAGTTCTTTGCCAGCAACGGAGCTCACAGGCAACGTCAGATTGTGTGTATCTCAGTGAGAGAAAGAACACTGTGACTTCCCCCGTTCCTCTGACGAAAGCGGTTAGAGGGAGAAAAGCGTCCTTTGCTTTCGCTTTCCCGCAGTGAGCTCGGCAGATCTGCCCTTCGCGAAGGGCCGTTTTCCCCCGGAGAACTGCCTCGCGGTAGCCCTGTTCTGGAAGTGGAACGAGTATGCAGTGTTAGCGTTCAGCTATTGTGAAGGCTCGCTTTGGCCCAGGGCAAACGAAGCGCCGGGGGAATCTTAGCAGAGCCCGGCGCCTTTCCACGGTTCAAAGCGTGGAACAGCAGACTCTTTTGCAAAGAAGAGAGCGCACAGGCAACAGCAGCCCGCACGTTTCTCAGTGAAAGGGAGAACTCCCTGACTTCATCCAGTTCTCTGAGCAAAGCAGGCAGAGGGAGAGAAACTTTCTTTCCTTCCTCTTTCCTGCAACGAATTCCTCCTTTGCTCTTGCAAACGCAAGGCTTCTTCTGAAAAACTACGTCGCGGTGCAGGGATCCTTCCAGAGGAGCAACGGCATAGTTTTAGCTGGAAGGGCTTGGCAGAGCAGCCGGGGAGAAAAGGCCTCCTGCGATTCTCTTTTCTTTCTGCCTGAATGCGGTCAATTGGCACTTGCCAAAGCAAGGTTTCCCAGCACAAACTACAAAGCAGCTGCTCTCTCCTGGCAGAGGAAATCCCATGCAGTGTTGCCCTGGCGAGATAGTGTTGCTACAGCGAGGCCCAGGGAAAACAGACTGCCTAGAGAAATCCTAGCAAAGCCCTGTGTTTCCCCACAGGAATGTATGTCAGTTTCAGTTCTTTGCCAGCAACGGAGCTCAGAGGCAACATCAGATTGTGTGTATCTCAGTGAGAGAAAGAACACTGTGACTTCCCCCGTTCCTCTGACGAAAGCGGTTAGAGGGAGAAAAGCGTCCTTTGCTTTCGCTTTCCCGCAGTGAGCTCGGCAGATCTGCCCTTCGCGAAGGGCCGTTTTCTCCCGGAGAACTGCCTCGCGGTAGCCCTGTTCTGGAAGTGGAACGAGTATGCAGTGTTAGCGTTCAGCTATTGTGAAGGCTCGCTTTGGCCCAGGGCAAACGAAGCGCCGGGGGAATCTTAGCAGAGCCCGGCGCCTTTCCACGGTTCAAAGCGTGGAACAGCAGACTCTTTTGCAAAGAAGAGAGCGCACAGGCAACAGCAGCCCGCACGTTTCTCAGTGAAAGGGAGAACTCCCTGACTTCATCCAGTTCTCTGAGCAAAGCAGGCAGAGGGAGAGAAACTTTCTTTCCTTCCTCTTTCCTGCAACGAATTCCTCCTTTGCTCTTGCAAACGCAAGGCTTCTTCTGAAAAACTACGTCGCGGTGCAGGGATCCTTCCAGAGGAGCAACGGCATAGTTTTAGCTGGAAGGGCTTGGCAGAGCAGCCGGGGAGAAAAGGCCTCCTGCGATTCTCTTTTCTTTCTGCCTGAATGCGGTCAATTGGCACTTGCCAAAGCAAGGTTTCCCAGCACAAACTACAAAGCAGCTGCTCTCTCCTGGCAGAGGAAATCCCATGCAGTGTTGCCCTGGCGAGATAGTGTTGCTACAGCGAGGCCCAGGGAAAACAGACTGCCTAGAGAAATCCTAGCAAAGCCCTGTGTTTCCCCACAGGAATGTATGTCAGTTTCAGTTCTTTGCCAGCAACGGAGCTCAGAGGCAACATCAGATTGTGTGTATCTCAGTGAGAGAAAGAACACTGTGACTTCCCCCGTTCCTCTGACGAAAGCGGTTAGAGGGAGAAAAGCGTCCTTTGCTTTCGCTTTCCCGCAGTGAGCTCGGCAGATCTGCCCTTCGCGAAGGGCCGTTTTCTCCCGGAGAACTGCCTCGCGGTAGCCCTGTTCTGGAAGTGGAACGAGTATGCAGTGTTAGCGTTCAGCTATTGTGAAGGCTCGCTTTGGCCCAGGGCAAACGAAGCGCCGGGGGAAATCTTAGCAGAGCCCGGCGCCTTTCCACGGTTCAAAGCGTGGAACAGCAGACTCTTTTGCAAAGAAGAGAGCGCACAGGCAACAGCAGCCCGCACGTTTCTCAGTGAAAGGGAGAACTCCCTGACTTCATCCAGTTCTCTGAGCAAGGCAGGCAGAGGGAGAGAAACTTTCTTTCCTTCCTCTTTCCTGCAACGAATTCCTCCTTTGCTCTTGCAAACGCAAGGCTTCTTCTGAAAAACTACGTCGCGGTGCAGGGATCCTTCCAGAGGAGCAACGGCATAGTTTTAGCTGGAAGGGCTTGGCAGAGCAGCCGGGGAGAAAAGGCCTCCTGAGATTCTCTTTTCTTTCTGCCTGAATGCGGTCAATTGGCACTTGCCAAAGCAAGGTTTCCCAGCACAAACTACAAAGCAGCAGCTCTCTCCTGGCAGAGGAAATCCCATGCAGTGTTGCCCTGGCGAGATAGTGTTGCTACAGCGAGGCTCAGGGAAAACAGACTGCCTAGAGAAATCCTAGCAAAGCCCTGTGTTTCCCCACAGGAATGTATGTCAGTTTCAGTTCTTTGCCAGCAACGGAGCTCACAGGCAACGTCAGATTGTGTGTATCTCAGTGAGAGAAAGAACACTGTGACTTCCCCCGTTCCTCTGACGAAAGTGGTTAGAGGGAGAAAAGCGTCCTTTGCTTTCGCTTTCCCGCAGTGAGCTCGGCAGATCTGCCCTTCGCGAAGGGCCGTTTTCCCCCGGAGAACTGCCTCGCGGTAGCCCTGTTCTGGAAGTGGAACGAGTATGCAGTGTTAGCGTTCAGCTATTGTGAAGGCTCGCTTTGGCCCAGGGCAAACGAAGCGCCGGGGGAATCTTAGCAGAGCCCGGCGCCTTTCCACGGTTCAAAGCGTGGAACAGCAGACTCTTTTGCAAAGAAGAGAGCGCACAGGCAACAGCAGCCCGCACGTTTCTCAGTGAAAGGGAGAACTCCCTGACTTCATCCAGTTCTCTGAGCAAGGCAGGCAGAGGGAGAGAAACTTTCTTTCCTTCCTCTTTCCTGCAACGAATTCCTCCTTTGCTCTTGCAAACGCAAGGCTTCTTCTGAAAAACTACGTCGCGGTGCAGGGATCCTTCCAGAGGAGCAACGGCATAGTTTTAGCTGGAAGGGCTTGGCCGAGCAGCCGGGGAGAAAAGGCCTCCTGCGATTCTCTTTTCTTTCTGCCTGAATGCGGTCAATTGGCACTTGCCAAAGCAAGGTTTCCCAGCACAAACTACAAAGCAGCTGCTCTCTCCTGGCAGAGGAAATCCCATGCAGTGTTGCCCTGGCGAGATAGTGTTGCTACAGCGAGGCCCAGGGAAAACAGACTGCCTAGAGAAATCCTAGCAAAGCCCTGTGTTTCCCCACAGGAATGTATGTCACTTTCAGTTCTTTGCCAGCAACGGAGCTCACAGGCAACGTCAGATTGTGTGTATCTCAGTGAGAGAAAGAACACTGTGACTTCCCCCGTTCCTCTGACGAAAGCGGTTAGAGGGAGAAAAGCGTCCTTTGCTTTCGCTTTCCCGCAGTGAGCTCGGCAGATCTGCCCTTCGCGAAGGGCCGTTTTCCCCCGGAGAACTGCCTCGCGGTAGCCCTGTTCTGGAAGTGGAACGAGTATGCAGTGTTAGCGTTCAGCTATTGTGAAGGCTCGCTTTGGCCCAGGGCAAACGAAGCGCCGGGGGAATCTTAGCAGAGCCCGGCGCCTTTCCACGGTTCAAAGCGTGGAACAGCAGACTCTTTTGCAAAGAAGAGAGCGCACAGGCAACAGCAGCCCGCACGTTTCTCAGTGAAAGGGAGAACTCCCTGACTTCATCCAGTCCTCTGAGCAAAGCAGGCAGAGGGAGAGAAACTTTCTTTCCTTCCTCTTTCCTGCAACGAATTCCTCCTTTGCTCTTGCAAACGCAAGGCTTCTTCTGAAAAACTACGTCGCGGTGCAGGGATCCTTCCAGAGGAGCAACGGCATAGTTTTAGCTGGAAGGGCTTGGCAGAGCAGCCGGGGAGAAAAGACCTCTTGCGATTCTCTTTTCTTTCTGCCTGAATGCGGTCAATTGGCACTTGCCAAAGCAAGGTTTCCCAGCACAAACTACAAAGCAGCAGCTCTCTCCTGGCAGAGGAAATCCCATGCAGTGTTGCCCTGGCGAGATAGTGTTGCTACAGCGAGGCCCAGGGAAAACAGACTGCCTAGAGAAATCCTAGCAAAGCCCTGTGTTTCCCCACAGGAATGTATGTCAGTTTCAGTTCTTTGCCAGCAACGGAGCTCAGAGGCAACATCAGATTGTGTGTATCTCAGTGAGAGAAAGAACACTGTGACTTCCCCCGTTCCTCTGACGAAAGCGGTTAGAGGGAGAAAAGCGTCCTTTGCTTTCGCTTTCCCGCAGTGAGCTCGGCAGATCTGCCCTTCGCGAAGGGCCGTTTTCTCCCGGAGAACTGCCTCGCGGTAGCCCTGTTCTGGAAGTGGAACGAGTATGCAGTGTTAGCGTTCAGCTATTGTGAAGGCTCGCTTTGGCCCAGGGCAAACGAAGCGCCGGGGGAAATCTTAGCAGAGCCCGGCGCCTTTCCACGGTTCAAAGCGTGGAACAGCAGACTCTTTTGCAAAGAAGAGAGCGCACAGGCAACAGCAGCCCGCACGTTTCTCAGTGAAAGGGAGAACTCCCTGACTTCATCCAGTTCTCTGAGCAAGGCAGGCAGAGGGAGAGAAACTTTCTTTCCTTCCTCTTTCCTGCAACGAATTCCTCCTTTGCTCTTGCAAACGCAAGGCTTCTTCTGAAAAACTACGTCGCGGTGCAGGGATCCTTCCAGAGGAGCAAAGGCATAGTTTTAGCTGGAAGGGCTTGGCAGAGCAGCCGGGGAGAAAAGGCCTCCTGAGATTCTCTTTTCTTTCTGCCTGAATGCGGTCAATTGGCACTTGCCAAAGCAAGGTTTCCCAGCACAAACTACAAAGCAGCTGCTCTCTCCTGGCAGAGGAAATCCCATGCAGTGTTGCCCTGGCGAGATAGTGTTGCTACAGCGAGGCCCAGGGAAAACAGACTGCCTAGAGAAATCCTAGCAAAGCCCTGTGTTTCCCCACAGGAATGTATGTCAGTTTCAGTTCTTTGCCAGCAACGGAGCTCACAGGCAACATCAGATTGTGTGTATCTCAGTGAGAGAAAGAACACTGTCAGTTCCCCCGTTCCTCTGACGAAAGCGGTTAGAGGGAGAAAAGCGTCCTTTGCTTTCGCTTTCCCGCAGTGAGCTCGGCAGATCTGCCCTTCGCGAAGGGCCGTTTTCCCCCGGAGAACTGCCTCGCGGTAGCCCTGTTCTGGAAGTGGAACGAGTATGCAGTGTTAGCGTTCAGCTATTGTGAAGGCTCGCTTTGGCCCAGGGCAAACGAAGCGCCGGGGGAATCTTAGCAGAGCCCGGCGCCTTTCCACGGTTCAAAGCGTGGAACAGCAGACTCTTTTGCAAAGAAGAGAGCGCACAGGCAACAGCAGCCCGCACGTTTCTCAGTGAAAGGGAGAACTCCCTGACTTCATCCAGTTCTCTGAGCAAAGCAGGCAGAGGGAGAGAAACTTTCTTTCCTTCCTCTTTCCTGCAACGAATTCCTCCTTTGCTCTTGCAAACGCAAGGCTTCTTCTGAAAAACTACGTCGCGGTGCAGGGATCCTTCCAGAGGAGCAATGGCATAGTTTTAGCTGGAAGGGCTTGGCAGAGCAGCCGGGGAGAAAAGACCTCTTGCGATTCTCTTTTCTTTCTGCCTGAATGCGGTCAATTGGCACTTGCCAAAGCAAGGTTTCCCAGCACAAACTACAAAGCAGCTGCTCTCTCCTGGCAGAGGAAATCCCATGCAGTGTTGCCCTGGCGAGATAGTGTTGCTACAGCGAGGCCCAGGGAAAACAGACTGCCTAGAGAAATCCTAGCAAAGCCCTGTGTTTCCCCACAGGAATGTATGTCAGTTTCAGTTCTTTGCCAGCAACGGAGCTCAGAGGCAACATCAGATTGTGTGTATCTCAGTGAGAGAAAGAACACTGTGACTTCCCCCGTTCCTCTGACGAAAGCGGTTAGAGGGAGAAAAGCGTCCTTTGCTTTCGCTTTCCCGCAGTGAGCTCGGCAGATCTGCCCTTCGCGAAGGGCCGTTTTCTCCCGGAGAACTGCCTCGCGGTAGCCCTGTTCTGGAAGTGGAACGAGTATGCAGTGTTAGCGTTCAGCTATTGTGAAGGCTCGCTTTGGCCCAGGGCAAACGAAGCGCCGGGGGAAATCTTAGCAGAGCCCGGCGCCTTTCCACGGTTCAAAGCGTGGAACAGCAGACTCTTTTGCAAAGAAGAGAGCGCACAGGCAACAGCAGCCCGCACGTTTCTCAGTGAAAGGGAGAACTCCCTGACTTCATCCAGTTCTCTGAGCAAGGCAGGCAGAGGGAGAGAAACTTTCTTTCCTTCCTCTTTCCTGCAACGAATTCCTCCTTTGCTCTTGCAAACGCAAGGCTTCTTCTGAAAAACTACGTCGCGGTGCAGGGATCCTTCCAGAGGAGCAACGGCATAGTTTTAGCTGGAAGGGCTTGGCAGAGCAGCCGGGGAGAAAAGGCCTCCTGCGATTCTCTTTTCTTTCTGCCTGAATGCGGTCAATTGGCACTTGCCAAAGCAAGGTTTCCCAGCACAAACTACAAAGCAGCAGCTCTCTCCTGGCAGAGGAAATCCCATGCAGTGTTGCCCTGGCGAGATAGTGTTGCTACAGCGAGGCCCAGGGAAAACAGACTGCCTGGAGAAATCCTAGCAAAGCCCTGTGTTTCCCCACAGGAATGTATGTCAGTTTCAGTTCTTTGCCAGCAACGGAGCTCAGAGGCAACATCAGATTGTGTGTATCTCAGTGAGAGAAAGAACACTGGGACTTCCCCCGTTCCTCTGACGAAAGCGGTTAGAGGGAGAAAAGCGTCCTTTGCTTTCGCTTTCCCGCAGTGAGCTCGGCAGATCTGCCCTTCGCGAAGGGCCGTTTTCCCCCGGAGAACTGCCTCGCGGTAGCCCTGTTCTGGAAGTGGAACGAGTATGCAGTGTTAGCGTTCAGCTATTGTGAAGGCTCGCTTTGGCCCAGGGCAAACGAAGCGCCGGGGGAATCTTAGCAGAGCCCGGCGCCTTTCCACGGTTCAAAGCGTGGAACAGCAGACTCTTTTGCAAAGAAGAGAGCGCACAGGCAACAGCAGCCCGCACGTTTCTCAGTGAAAGGGAGAACTCCCTGACTTCATCCAGTTCTCTGAGCAAGGCAGGCAGAGGGAGAGAAACTTTCTTTCCTTCCTCTTTCCTGCAACGAATTCCTCCTTTGCTCTTGCAAACGCAAGGCTTCTTCTGAAAAACTACGTCGCGGTGCAGGGATCCTTCCAGAGGAGCAACGGCATAGTTTTAGCTGGAAGGGCTTGGCAGAGCAGCCGGGGAGAAAAGGCCTCTTGCGATTCTCTTTTCTTTCTGCCTGAATGCGGTCAATTGGCACTTGCCAAAGCAAGGTTTCCCAGCACAAACTACAAAGCAGCAGCTCTCTCCTGGCAGAGGAAATCCCATGCAGTGTTGCCCTGGCGAGATAGTGTTGCTACAGCGAGGCTCAGGGAAAACAGACTGCCTAGAGAAATCCTAGCAAAGCCCTGTGTTTCCCCACAGGAATGTATGTCAGTTTCAGTTCTTTGCCAGCAACGGAGCTCACAGGCAACGTCAGATTGTGTGTATCTCAGTGAGAGAAAGAACACTGTCAGTTCCCCCGTTCCTCTGACGAAAGCGGTTAGAGGGAGAAAAGCGTCCTTTGCTTTCGCTTTCCCGCAGTGAGCTCGGCAGATCTGCCCTTCGCGAAGGGCCGTTTTCCCCCGGAGAACTGCCTCGCGGTAGCCCTGTTCTGGAAGTGGAACGAGTATGCAGTGTTAGCGTTCAGCTATTGTGAAGGCTCGCTTTGGCCCAGGGCAAACGAAGCGCCGGGGGAATCTTAGCAGAGCCCGGCGCCTTTCCACGGTTCAAAGCGTGGAACAGCAGACTCTTTTGCAAAGAAGAGAGCGCACAGGCAACAGCAGCCCGCACGTTTCTCAGTGAAAGGGAGAACTCCCTGACTTCATCCAGTTCTCTGAGCAAGGCAGGCAGAGGGAGAGAAACTTTCTTTCCTTCCTCTTTCCTGCAACGAATTCCTCCTTTGCTCTTGCAAACGCAAGGCTTCTTCTGAAAAACTACGTCGCGGTGCAGGGATCCTTCCAGAGGAGCAACGGCATAGTTTTAGCTGGAAGGGCTTGGCCGAGCAGCCGGGGAGAAAAGGCCTCCTGCGATTCTCTTTTCTTTCTGCCTGAATGCGGTCAATAGGCACTTGCCAAAGCAAGGTTTCCCAGCACAAACTACAAAGCAGCAGCTCTCTCCTGGCAGAGGAAATCCCATGCAGTGTTGCCCTGGCGAGATAGTGTTGCTACAGCGAGGCCCAGGGAAAACAGACTGCCTAGAGAAATCCTAGCAAAGCCCTGTGTTTCCCCACAGGAATGTATGTCAGTTTCAGTTCTTTGCCAGCAACGGAGCTCAGAGGCAACATCAGATTGTGTGTATCTCAGTGAGAGAAAGAACACTGTGACTTCCCCCGTTCCTCTGACGAAAGCGGTTAGAGGGAGAAAAGCGTCCTTTGCTTTCGCTTTCCCGCAGTGAGCTCGGCAGATCTGCCCTTCGCGAAGGGCCGTTTTCCCCCGGAGAACTGCCTCGCGGTAGCCCTGTTCTGGAAGTGGAACGAGTATGCAGTGTTAGCGTTCAGCTATTGTGAAGGCTCGCTTTGGCCCAGGGCAAACGAAGCGCCGGGGGAATCTTAGCAGAGCCCGGCGCCTTTCCACGGTTCAAAGCGTGGAACAGCAGACTCTTTTGCAAAGAAGAGAGCGCACAGGCAACAGCAGCCTGCACGTTTCTCAGTGAAAGGGAGAACTCCCTGACTTCATCCAGTTCTCTGAGCAAAGCAGGCAGAGGGAGAGAAACTTTCTTTCCTTCCTCTTTCCTGCAACGAATTCCTCCTTTGCTCTTGCAAACGCAAGGCTTCTTCTGAAAAACTACGTCGCGGTGCAGGGATCCTTCCAGAGGAGCAACGGCATAGTTTTAGCTGGAAGGGCTTGGCAGAGCAGCCGGGGAGAAAAGGCCTCCTGCGATTCTCTTTTCTTTCTGCCTGAATGCGGTCAATTGGCACTTGCCAAAGCAAGGTTTCCCAGCACAAACTACAAAGCAGCTGCTCTCTCCTGGCAGAGGAAATCCCATGCAGTGTTGCCCTGGCGAGATAGTGTTGCTACAGCGAGGCCCAGGGAAAACAGACTGCCTAGAGAAATCCTAGCAAAGCCCTGTGTTTCCCCACAGGAATGTATGTCAGTTTCAGTTCTTTGCCAGCAACGGAGCTCACAGGCAACGTCAGATTGTGTGTATCTCAGTGAGAGAAAGAACACTGTGACTTCCCCCGTTCCTCTGACGAAAGCGGTTAGAGGGAGAAAAGCGTCCTTTGCTTTCGCTTTCCCGCAGTGAGCTCGGCAGATCTGCCCTTCACGAAGGGCCGTTTTCTCCCGGAGAACTGCCTCGCGGTAGCCCTGTTCTGGAAGTGGAACGAGTATGCAGTGTTAGCGTTCAGCTATTGTGAAGGCTCGCTTTGGCCCAGGGCAAACGAAGCGCCGGGGGAAATCATAGCAGAGCCCGGCGCCTTTCCACGGTTCAAAGCGTGGAACAGCAGACTCTTTTGCAAAGAAGAGAGCGCACAGGCAACAGCAGCCCGCACGTTTCTCAGTGAAAGGGAGAACTCCCTGACTTCATCCAGTTCTCTGAGCAAGGCAGGCAGAGGGAGAGAAACTTTCATTCCTTCCTCTTTCCTGCAACGAATTCCTCCTTTGCTCTTGCAAACGCAAGGCTTCTTCTGAAAAACTACGTCGCGGTGCAGGGATCCTTCCAGAGGAGCAACGGCATAGTTTTAGCTGGAAGGGCTTGGCAGAGCAGCCGGGGAGAAAAGGCCTCCTGAGATTCTCTTTTCTTTCTGCCTGAATGCGGTCAATTGGCACTTGCCAAAGCAAGGTTTCCCAGCACAAACTACAAAGCAGCAGCTCTCTCCTGGCAGAGGAAATCCCATGCAGTGTTGCCCTGGCGAGATAGTGTTGCTACAGCGAGGCCCAGGGAAAACAGACTGCCTAGAGAAATCCTAGCAAAGCCCTGTGTTTCCCCACAGGAATGTATGTCAGTTTCAGTTCTTTGCCAGCAACGGAGCTCACAGGCAACGTCAGATTGTGTGTATCTCAGTGAGAGAAAGAACACTGTGACTTCCCCCGTTCCTCTGACGAAAGCGGTTAGAGGGAGAAAAGCGTCCTTTGCTTTCGCTTTCCCGCAGTGAGCTCGGCAGATCTGCCCTTCGCGAAGGGCCGTTTTCCCCCGGAGAACTGCCTCGCGGTAGCCCTGTTCTGGAAGTGGAACGAGTATGCAGTGTTAGCGTTCAGCTATTGTGAAGGCTCGCTTTGGCCCAGGGCAAACGAAGCGCCGGGGAATACTATCTCTCTATGGGCGCCTTTCCACGGTTCAAAGCGTGGAACAGCAGACTCTTTTGCAAAGAAGAGAGCGCACAGGCAACAGCAGCCCGCACGTTTCTCAGTGAAAGGGAGAACTCCCTGACTTCATCCAGTTCTCTGAGCAAGGCAGGCAGAGGGAGAGAAACTTTCTTTCCTTCCTCTTTCCTGCAACGAATTCCTCCTTTGCTCTTGCAAACGCAAGGCTTCTTCTGAAAAACTACGTCGCGGTGCAGGGATCCTTCCAGAGGAGCAACGGCATAGTTTTAGCTGGAAGGGCTTGGCAGAGCAGCCGGGGAGAAAAGGCCTCTTGCGATTCTCTTTTCTTTCTGCTGAATGCGGTCAATTGGCACTTGCCAAAGCAAGGTTTCCCAGCACAAACTACAAAGCAGCAGCTCTCTCCTGCAGAGGAAATCCCATGCAGTGTTGCCCTGGCGAGATAGTGTTGCTACAGCGAGGCTCAGGGAAAACAGACTGCCTAGAGAAATCCTAGCAAAGCCCTGTGTTTCCCCACAGGAATGTATGTCAGTTTCAGTTCTTTGCCAGCAACGGAGCTCACAGGCAACGTCAGATTGTGTGTATCTCAGTGAGAGAAAGAACACTGTCAGTTCCCCCGTTCCTCTGACGAAAGTGGTTAGAGGGAGAAAAGCGTCCTTTGCTTTCGCTTTCCCGCAGTGAGCTCGGCAGATCTGCCCTTCGCGAAGGGCCGTTTTCCCCCGGAGAACTGCCTCGCGGTAGCCCTGTTCTGGAAGTGGAACGAGTATGCAGTGTTAGCGTTCAGCTATTGTGAAGGCTCGCTTTGGCCCAGGGCAAACGAAGCGCCGGGGGAATCTTAGCAGAGCCCGGCGCCTTTCCACGGTTCAAAGCGTGGAACAGCAGACTCTTTTGCAAAGAAGAGAGCGCACAGGCAACAGCAGCCCGCACGTTTCTCAGTGAAAGGGAGAACTCCCTGACTTCATCCAGTTCTCTGAGCAAAGCAGGCAGAGGGAGAGAAACTTTCTTTCCTTCCTCTTTCCTGCAACGAATTCCTCCTTTGCTCTTGCAAACGCAAGGCTTCTTCTGAAAAACTACGTCGCGGTGCAGGGATCCTTCCAGAGGAGCAACGGCATAGTTTTAGCTGGAAGGGCTTGGCCGAGCAGCCGGGGAGAAAAGACCTCTTGCGATTCTCTTTTCTTTCTGCCTGAATGCGGTCAATTGGCACTTGCCAAAGCAAGGTTTCCCAGCACAAACTACAAAGCAGCTGCTCTCTCCTGGCAGAGGAAATCCCATGCAGTGTTGCCCTGGCGAGATAGTGTTGCTACAGCGAGGCCCAGGGAAAACAGACTGCCTAGAGAAATCCTAGCAAAGCCCTGTGTTTCCCCACAGGAATGTATGTCAGTTTCAGTTCTTTGCCAGCAACGGAGCTCAGAGGCAACATCAGATTGTGTGTATCTCAGTGAGAGAAAGAACACTGTGACTTCCCCCGTTCCTCTGACGAAAGCGGTTAGAGGGAGAAAAGCGTCCTTTGCTTTCGCTTTCCCCGCAGTGAGCTCGGCAGATCTGCCCTTCGCGAAGGGCCGTTTTCTCCCGGAGAACTGCCTCGCGGTAGCCCTGTTCTGGAAGTGGAACGAGTATGCAGTGTTAGCGTTCAGCTATTGTGAAGGCTCGCTTTGGCCCAGGGCAAACGAAGCGCCGGGGGAAATCTTAGCAGAGCCCGGCGCCTTTCCACGGTTCAAAGCGTGGAACAGCAGACTCTTTTGCAAAGAAGAGAGCGCACAGGCAACAGCAGCCCGCACGTTTCTCAGTGAAAGGGAGAACTCCCTGACTTCATCCAGTTCTCTGAGCAAGGCAGGCAGAGGGAGAGAAACTTTCTTTCCTTCCTCTTTCCTGCAACGAATTCCTCCTTTGCTCTTGCAAACGCAAGGCTTCTTCTGAAAAACTACGTCGCGGTGCAGGGATCCTTCCAGAGGAGCAACGGCATAGTTTTAGCTGGAAGGCTTGGCAGAGCAGCCGGGGAGAAAAGGCCTCTTGCGATTCTCTTTTCTTTCTGCCTGAATGCGGTCAATTGGCACTTGCCAAAGCAAGGTTTCCCAGCACAAACTACAAAGCAGCAGCTCTCTCCTGGCAGAGGAAATCCCATGCAGTGTTGCCCTGGCGAGATAGTGTTGCTACAGCGAGGCTCAGGGAAAACAGACTGCCTAGAGAAATCCTAGCAAAGCCTGTGTTTCCCCACAGGAATGTATGTCAGTTTCAGTTCTTTGCCAGCAACGGAGCTCACAGGCAACGTCAGATTGTGTGTATCTCAGTGAGAGAAAGAACACTGTCAGTTCCCCCGTTCCTCTGACGAAAGCGGTTAGAGGGAGAAAAGCGTCCTTTGCTTTCGCTTTCCCGCAGTGAGCTCGGCAGATCTGCCCTTCGCGAAGGGCCGTTTTCCCCCGGAGAACTGCCTCGCGGTAGCCCTGTTCTGGAAGTGGAACGAGTATGCAGTGTTAGCGTTCAGCTATTGTGAAGGCTCGCTTTGGCCCAGGGCAAACGAAGCGCCGGGGGAATCTTAGCAGAGCCAGGCGCCTTTCCACGGTTCAAAGCGTGGAACAGCAGACTCTTTTGCAAAGAAGAGAGCGCACAGGCAACAGCAGCCTGCACGTTTCTCAGTGAAAGGGAGAACTCCCTGACTTCATCCAGTCCTCTGAGCAAAGCAGGCAGAGGGAGAGAAACTTTCTTTCCTTCCTCTTTCCTGCAACGAATTCCTCCTTTGCTCTTGCAAACGCAAGGCTTCTTCTGAAAAACTACGTCGCGGTGCAGGGATCCTTCCAGAGGAGCAACGGCATAGTTTTAGCTGGAAGGGCTTGGCAGAGCAGCCGGGGAGAAAAGGGCCTCCTGAGATTCTCTTTTCTTTCTGCCTGAATGCGGTCAATTGGCACTTGCCAAAGCAAGGTTTCCCAGCACAAACTACAAAGCAGCAGCTCTCTCCTGGCAGAGGAAATCCCATGCAGTGTTGCCCTGGCGAGATAGTGTTGCTACAGCGAGGCCCAGGGAAAACAGACTGCCTGGAGAAATCCTAGCAAAGCCCTGTGTTTCCCCACAGGAATGTATGTCAGTTTCAGTTCTTTGCCAGCAACGGAGCTCAGAGGCAACATCAGATTGTGTGTATCTCAGTGAGAGAAAGAACACTGTCAGTTCCCCGTTCCTCTGACGAAAGCGGTTAGAGGGAGAAAAGCGTCCTTTGCTTTCGCTTTCCCGCAGTGAGCTCGGCAGATCTGCCCTTCGCGAAGGGCCGTTTTCCCCCGGAGAACTGCCCTCGCGGTAGCCCTGTTCTGGAAGTGGAACGAGTATGCAGTGTTAGCGTTCAGCTATTGTGAAGGCTCGCTTTGGCCCAGGGCAAACGAAGCGCCGGGGAAATCTTAGCAGAGCCCGGCGCCTTTCCACGGTTCAAAGCGTGGAACAGCAGACTCTTTTGCAAAGAAGAGAGCACACAGGCAACAGCAGCCCGCACGTTTCTCAGTGAAAGGGAGAACTCCCTGACTTCATCCAGTCCTCTGAGCAAAGCAGGCAGAGGGAGAGAAACTTTCTTTCCTTCCTCTTTCCTGCAACGAATTCCTCCTTTGCTCTTGCAAACGCAAGGCTTCTTCTGAAAAACTACGTCGCGGTGCAGGGATCCTTCCAGAGGAGCAAACGGCATAGTTTTAGCTGGAAGGGCTTGGCAGAGCAGCCGGGGAGAAAAGGCCTCTTGCGATTCTCTTTTCTTTCCGCCTGCATGCGGTGAATTGGCACTTGCCAAAGCAAGGTTTCCCAGCACAAACTACAAAGCAGCAGCTCTCTCCTGGCAGAGGAAATCCCATGCAGTGTTGCCCTGGCGAGATAGTGTTGCTACAGCGAGGCCCAGGGAAAACAGACTGCCTAGAGAAATCCTAGCAAAGCCCTGTGTTTCCCCACAGGAATGTATGTCAGTTTCAGTTCTTGCCAGCAACGGAGCTCACAGGCAACGTCAGATTGTGTGTATCTCAGTGAGAGAAAGAACACTGTGACTTCCCCCGTTCCTCTGACGAAAGCGGTTAGAGGGAGAAAAGCGTCCTTTGCTTTCGCTTTCCCGCAGTGAGCTCGGCAGATCTGCCCTTCGCGAAGGGCCGTTTTCCCCCGGAGAACTGCCTCGCGGTAGCCCTGTTCTGGAAGTGGAACGAGTATGCAGTGTTAGCGTTCAGCTATTGTGAAGGCTCGCTTTGGCCCAGGGCAAACGAAGCGCCGGGGGAAATCTTAGCAGAGCCCGGCGCCTTTCCACGGTTCAAAGCGTGGAACAGCAGACTCTTTTGCAAAGAAGAGAGCGCACAGGCAACAGCAGCCCGCACGTTTCTCAGTGAAAGGGAGAACTCCCTGACTTCATCCAGTTCTCTGAGCAAAGCAGGCAGAGGGAGAGAAACTTTCTTTCCTTCCTCTTTCCTGCAACGAATTCCTCCTTTGCTCTTGCAAACGCAAGGCTTCTTCTGAAAAACTACGTCGCGGTGCAGGGATCCTTCCAGAGGAGCAACGGCATAGTTTTAGCTGGAAGGGCTTGGCAGAGCAGCCGGGAGAAAAGGCCTCTTGCGATTCTCTTTTCTTTCTGCCTGAATGCGGTCAATTGGCACTTGCCAAAGCAAGGTTTCCCAGCACAAACTACAAAGCAGCAGCTCTCTCCTGGCAGAGGAAATCCCATGCAGTGTTGCCCTGGCGAGATAGTGTTGCTACAGCGAGGCCCAGGGAAAACAGACTGCCTAGAGAAATCCTAGCAAAGCCCTGTGTTTCCCCACAGGAATGTATGTCAGTTTCAGTTCTTTGCCAGCAACGGAGCTCACAGGCAACGTCAGATTGTGTGTATCTCAGTGAGAGAAAGAACACTGTCAGTTCCCCCGTTCCTCTGACGAAAGCGGTTAGAGGGAGAAAAAGCGTCTTTGCTTTCGCTTTCCCGCAGTGAGCTCGGCAGATCTGCCCTTCGCGAAGGGCCGTTTTCCCCCGGAGAACTGCCTCGCGGTAGCCCTGTTCTGGAAGTGGAACGAGTATGCAGTGTTAGCGTTCAGCTATTGTGAAGGCTCGCTTTGGCCCAGGGCAAACGAAGCGCCGGGGGAATCTTAGCAGAGCCGGCGCCTTTCCCACGGTTCAAAGCGTGGAACAGCAGACTCTTTTGCAAGAAGAGAGCGCACAGGCAACAGCAGCCCGCACGTTTCTCAGTGAAAGGGAGAACTCCCTGACTTCATCCAGTCCTCTGAGCAAAGCAGGCAGAGGGAGAGAAACTTTCTTTCCTTCCTCTTTCCTGCAACGAATTCCTCCTTTGCTCTTGCAAACGCAAGGCTTCTTCTGAAAAACTACGTCGCGGTGCAGGGATCCTTCCAGAGGAGCAACGGCATAGTTTTAGCTGGAAGGGCTTGGCAGAGCAGCCGGGGAGAAAAGGCCTCCTGAGATTCTCTTTTCTTTCTGCCTGAATGCGGTCAATTGGCACTTGCCAAAGCAAGGTTTCCCAGCACAAACTACAAAGCAGCAGCTCTCTCCTGGCAGAGGAAATCCCATGCAGTGTTGCCCTGGCGAGATAGTGTTGCTACAGCGAGGCCCAGGGAAAACAGACTGCCTGGAGAAATCCTAGCAAAGCCCTGTGTTTCCCCACAGGAATGTATGTCAGTTTCAGTTCTTTGCCAGCAACGGAGCTCAGAAGCAACGTCAGATTGTGTGTATCTCAGTGAGAGAAAGAACACTGTGACTTCCCCCGTTCCTCTGACGAAAGCGGTTAGAGGGAGAAAAGCGTCCTTTGCTTTCGCTTTCCCGCAGTGAGCTCGGCAGATCTGCCCTTCGCGAAGGGCCGTTTTCCCCCGGAGAACTGCCTCGCGGTAGCCCTGTTCTGGAAGTGGAACGAGTATGCAGTGTTAGCGTTCAGCTATTGTGAAGGCTCGCTTTGGCCCAGGGCAAACGAAGCGCCGGGGGAAATCTTAGCAGAGCCCGGCGCCTTTCCACGGTCAAAGCGTGGAACAGCAGACTCTTTTGCAAAGAAGAGAGCACACAGGCAACAGCAGCCCGCACGTTTCTCAGTGAAAGGGAGAACTCCCTGACTTCATCCAGTCCTCTGAGCAAAGCAGGCAGAGGGAGAGAAACTTTCTTTCCTTCCTCTTTCCTGCAACGAATTCCCCTCCTTTGCTCTTGCAAACGCAAGGCTTCTTCTGAAAAACTACGTCGCGGTGCAGGGATCCTTCCAGAGGAGCAACGGCATAGTTTTAGCTGGAAGGGCTTGGCAGAGCAGCCGGGGAGAAAAGGCCTCTTGCGATTCTCTTTTCTTTCCGCCTGCATGCGGTGAATTGGCACTTGCCAAAGCAAGGTTTCCCAGCACAAACTACAAAGCAGCAGCTCTCTCCTGGCAGAGGAAATCCCATGCAGTGTTGCCCTGGCGAGATAGTGTTGCTACAGCGAGGCCCAGGGAAAACAGACTGCCTAGAGAAATCCTAGCAAAGCCCTGTGTTTCCCCACAGGAATGTATGTCAGTTTCAGTTCTTTGCCAGCAACGGAGCTCACAGGCAACGTCAGATTGTGTGTATCTCAGTGAGAGAAAGAACACTGTGACTTCCCCGTTCCTCTGACGAAAGCGGTTAGAGGGAGAAAAGCGTCCTTTGCTTTCGCTTTCCCGCAGTGAGCTCGGCAGATCTGCCCTTCGCGAAGGGCCGTTTTCTCCCGGAGAACTGCCTCGCGGTAGCCCTGTTCTGGAAGTGGAACGAGTATGCAGTGTTAGCGTTCAGCTATTGTGAAGGCTCGCTTTGGCCCAGGGCAACGAAGCGCCGGGGGAAATCTTAGCAGAGCCCGGCGCCTTTCCACGGTTCAAAGCGTGGAACAGCAGACTCTTTTGCAAAGAAGAGAGCGCACAGGCAACAGCAGCCCGCACGTTTCTCAGTGAAAGGGAGAACTCCCTGACTTCATCCAGTTCTCTGAGCAAAGCAGGCAGAGGGAGAGAAACTTTCTTTCCTTCCTCTTTCCTGCAACGAATTCCTCCTTTGCTCTTGCAAACGCAAGGCTTCTTCTGAAAAACTACGTCGCGGTGCAGGGATCCTTCCAGAGGAGCAACGGCATAGTTTTAGCTGGAAGGGCTTGGCAGAGCAGCCGGGGAGAAAAAGGCTCTTGCGATTCTCTTTTCTTTCTGCCTGAATGCGGTCAATTGGCACTTGCCAAAGCAAGGTTTCCCAGCACAAACTACAAAGCAGCAGCTCTCTCCTGGCAGAGGAAATCCCATGCAGTGTTGCCCTGGCGAGATAGTGTTGCTACAGCGAGGCCCAGGGAATACTATCTCTCTATGGAAATCCTAGCAAAGCCCTGTGTTTCCCCACAGGAATGTATGTCAGTTTCAGTTCTTTGCCAGCAACGGAGCTCACAGGCAACGTCAGATTGTGTGTATCTCAGTGAGAGAAAGAACACTGTCAGTTCCCCCGTTCCTCTGACGAAAGCGGTTAGAGGGAGAAAAGCGTCCTTTGCTTTCGCTTTCCCGCAGTGAGCTCGGCAGATCTGCCCTTCGCGAAGGGCCGTTTTCCCCCGGAGAACTGCCTCGCGGTAGCCCTGTTCTGGAAGTGGAACGAGTATGCAGTGTTAGCGTTCAGCTATTGTGAAGGCTCGCTTTGGCCCAGGGCAAACGAAGCGCCGGGGGAATCTTAGCAGAGCCCGGCGCCTTTCCACGGTTCAAAGCGTGGAACAGCAGACTCTTTTGCAAAGAAGAGAGCGCACAGGCAACAGCAGCCCGCACGTTTCTCAGTGAAAGGGAGAACTCCCTGACTTCATCCAGTCCTCTGAGCAAAGCAGGCAGAGGGAGAGAAACTTTCTTTCCTTCCTCTTTCCTGCAACGAATTCCTCCTTTGCTCTTGCAAACGCAAGGCTTCTTCTGAAAAACTACGTCGCGGTGCAGGGATCCTTCCAGAGGAGCAACGGCATAGTTTTAGCTGGAAGGGCTTGGCAGAGCAGCCGGGGAGAAAAGGCCTCCTGAGATTCTCTTTTCTTTCTGCCTGAATGCGGTCAATTGGCACTTGCCAAAGCAAGGTTTCCCAGCACAAACTACAAAGCAGCAGCTCTCTCCTGGCAGAGGAAATCCCATGCAGTGTTGCCCTGGCGAGATAGTGTTGCTACAGCGAGGCCCAGGGAAAACAGACTGCCTGGAGAAATCCTAGCAAAGCCCTGTGTTTCCCCACAGGAATGTATGTCAGTTTCAGTTCTTTGCCAGCAACGGAGCTCAGAAGCAACGTCAGATTGTGTGTATCTCAGTGAGAGAAAGAACACTGTGACTTCCCCCGTTCCTCTGACGAAAGCGGTTAGAGGGAGAAAAGCGTCCTTTGCTTTCGCTTTCCCGCAGTGAGCTCGGCAGATCTGCCCTTCGCGAAGGGCCGTTTTCTCCCGGAGAACTGCCTCGCGGTAGCCCTGTTCTGGAAGTGGAACGAGTATGCAGTGTTAGCGTTCAGCTATTGTGAAGGCTCGCTTTGGCCCAGGGCAAACGAAGCGCCGGGGGAAATCTTAGCAGAGCCCGGCGCCTTTCCACGGTTCAAAGCGTGGAACAGCAGACTCTTTTGCAAAGAAGAGAGCGCACAGGCAACAGCAGCCCGCACGTTTCTCAGTGAAAGGGAGAACTCCCTGACTTCATCCAGTCCTCTGAGCAAAGCAGGCAGAGGGAGAGAAACTTTCTTTCCTTCCTCTTTCCTGCAACGAATTCCTCCTTTGCTCTTGCAAACGCAAGGCTTCTTCTGAAAAACTACGTCGCGGTGCAGGGATCCTTCCAGAGGAGCAACGGCATAGTTTTAGCTGGAAGGGCTTGGCAGAGCAGCCGGGGAGAAAAGGCCTCCTGCGATTCTCTTTTCTTTCTGCCTGAATGCGGTCAATTGGCACTTGCCAAAGCAAGGTTTCCCAGCACAAACTACAAAGCAGCTGCTCTCTCCTGGCAGAGGAAATCCCATGCAGTGTTGCCCTGGCGAGATAGTGTTGCTACAGCGAGGCCCAGGGAAAACAGACTGCCTAGAGAAATCCTAGCAAAGCCCTGTGTTTCCCCACAGGAATGTATGTCAGTTTCAGTTCTTTGCCAGCAACGGAGCTCACAGGCAACATCAGATTGTGTGTATCTCACTGAGAGAAAGAACACTGTGACTTCCCCCGTTCCTCTGACGAAAGCGGTTAGAGGTAGAAAAGCGTCCTTTGCTTTCGCTTTCCCGCAGTGAGCTCGGCAGATCTGCCCTTCGCGAAGGGCCGTTTTCTCCCGGAGAACTGCCTCGCGGTAGCCCTGTTCTGGAAGTGGAACGAGTATGCAGTGTTAGCGTTCAGCTATTGTGAAGGCTCGCTTTGGCCCAGGGCAAACGAAGCGCCGGGGGAAATCTTAGCAGAGCCCGGCGCCTTTCCACGGTTCAAAGCGTGGAACAGCAGACTCTTTTGCAAAGAAGAGAGCGCACAGTCAACAGCAGCCTGCACGTTTCTCAGTGAAAGGGAGAACTCCCTGACTTCATCCAGTCCTCTGAGCAAAGCAGGCAGAGGGAGAGAAACTTTCTTTCCTTCCTCTTTCCTGCAACGAATTCCTCCTTTGCTCTTGCAAACGCAAGGCTTCTTCTGAAAAACTACGTCGAGGTGCAGGGATCCTTCCAGAGGAGCAACGGCATAGTTTTAGCTGGAAGGGCTTGGCAGAGCAGCCGGGAGAAAAGGCCTCCTGAGATTCTCTTTTCTTTCTGCCTGAATGCGGTCAATTGGCACTTGCCAAAGCAAGGTTTCCCAGCACAAACTACAAAGCAGCAGCTCTCTCCTGGCAGAGGAAATCCCATGCAGTGTTGCCCTGGCGAGATAGTGTTGCTACAGCGAGGCCCAGGGAAAACAGACTGCCTGGAGAAATCCTAGCAAAGCCCTGTGTTTCCCCACAGGAATGTATGTCAGTTTCAGTTCTTTGCCAGCAACGGAGCTCAGAAGCAACGTCAGATTGTGTGTATCTCAGTGAGAGAAAGAACACTGTGACTTCCCCGTTCCTCTGACGAAAGCGGTTAGAGGGAGAAAAGCGTCCTTTGCTTTCGCTTTCCCGCAGTGAGCTCGGCAGATCTGCCCTTCGCGAAGGGCCGTTTTCCCCCGGAGAACTGCCTCGCGGTAGCCCTGTTCTGGAAGTGGAACGAGTATGCAGTGTTAGCGTTCAGCTATTGTGAAGGCTCGCTTTGGCCCAGGGCAAACGAAGCGCCGGGGGAAATCTTAGCAGAGCCCGGCGCCTTTCCACGGTTCAAAGCGTGGAACAGCAGACTCTTTTGCAAAGAAGAGAGCGCACAGGCAACAGCAGCCCGCACGTTTCTCAGTGAAAGGGAGAACTCCCTGACTTCATCCAGTCCTCTGAGCAAAGCAGGCAGAGGGAGAGAAACTTTCTTTCCTTCCTCTTTCCTGCAACGAATTCCTCCTTTGCTCTTGCAAACGCAAGGCTTCTTCTGAAAAACTACGTCGCGGTGCAGGGATCCTTCCAGAGGAGCAACGGCACACTTTTAGCTGGAAGGGCTTGGCAGAGCAGCCGGGGAGAAAAGGCCTCTTGCGATTCTCTTTTCTTTCTGCCTGAATGCGGTCAATTGGCACTTGCCAAAGCAAGGTTTCCCAGCACAAACTACAAAGCAGCAGCTCTCTCCTGGCAGAGGAAATCCCATGCAGTGTTGCCCTGGCGATATAGTGTTGCTACAGCGAGGCCCAGGGAAAACAGACTGCCTAGAGAAATCCTAGCAAAGCCCTGTGTTTCCCCACAGGAATGTATGTCAGTTTCAGTTCTTTGCCAGCAACGGAGCTCACAGGCAACGTCAGATTGTGTGTATCTCAGTGAGAGAAAGAACACTGTCAGTTCCCCCGTTCCTCTGACGAAAGCGGTTAGAGGGAGAAAAGCGTCCTTTGCTTTCGCTTTCCCGCAGTGAGCTCGGCAGATCTGCCCTTCGCGAAGGGCCGTTTTCTCCCGGAGAACTGCCTCGCGGTAGCCCTGTTCTGGAAGTGGAACGAGTATGCAGTGTTAGCGTTCAGCTATTGTGAAGGCTCGCTTTGGCCCAGGGCAAACGAAGCGCCGGGGGAATCTTAGCAGAGCCCGGCGCCTTTCCACGGTTCAAAGCGTGGAACAGCAGACTCTTTTGCAAAGAAGAGAGCGCACAGGCAACAGCAGCCCGCACGTTTCTCAGTGAAAGGGAGAACTCCCTGACTTCATCCAGTTCTCTGAGCAAAGCAGGCAGAGGGAGAGAAACTTTCTTTCCTTCCTCTTTCCTGCAACGAATTCCTCCTTTGCTCTTGCAAACGCAAGGCTTCTTCTGAAAAACTACGTCGCGGTGCAGGGATCCTTCCAGAGGAGCAACGGCATAGTTTTAGCTGGAAGGGCTTGGCAGAGCAGCCGGGGAGAAAAGGCCTCCTGAGATTCTCTTTTCTTTCTGCCTGAATGCGGTCAATTGGCACTTGCCAAAGCAAGGTTTCCCAGCACAAACTACAAAGCAGCAGCTCTCTCCTGGCAGAGGAAATCCCATGCAGTGTTGCCCTGGCGAGATAGTGTTGCTACAGCGAGGCCCAGGGAAAACAGACTGCCTGGAGAAATCCTAGCAAAGCCCTGTGTTTCCCCACAGGAATGTATGTCAGTTTCAGTTCTTTGCCAGCAACGGAGCTCAGAGGCAACATCAGATTGTGTGTATCTCAGTGAGAGAAAGAACACTGTCAGTTCCCCCGTTCCTCTGACGAAAGCGGTTAGAGGGAGAAAAGCGTCCTTTGCTTTCGCTTTCCCGCAGTGAGCTCGGCAGATCTGCCCTTCGCGAAGGGCCGTTTTCCCCCGGAGAACTGCCTCGCGGTAGCCCTGTTCTGGAAGTGGAACGAGTATGCAGTGTTAGCGTTCAGCTATTGTGAAGGCTCGCTTTGGCCCAGGGCAAACGAAGCGCCGGGGGAAATCTTAGCAGAGCCCGGCGCCTTTCCACGGTTCAAAGCGTGGAACAGCAGACTCTTTTGCAAAGAAGAGAGCACACAGGCAACAGCAGCCCGCACGTTTCTCAGTGAAAGGGAGAACTCCCTGACTTCATCCAGTCCTCTGAGCAAAGCAGGCAGAGGGAGAGAAACTTTCTTTCCTTCCTCTTTCCTGCAACGAATTCCTCCTTTGCTCTTGCAAACGCAAGGCTTCTTCTGAAAAACTACGTCGCGGTGCAGGGATCCTTCCAGAGGAGCAACGGCATAGTTTTAGCTGGAAGGGCTTGGCAGAGCAGCCGGGGAGAAAAGGCCTCTTGCGATTCTCTTTTCTTTCCGCCTGCATGCGGTGAATTGGCACTTGCCAAAGCAAGGTTTCCCAGCACAAACTACAAAGCAGCAGCTCTCTCCTGGCAGAGGAAATCCCATGCAGTGTTGCCCTGGCGAGATAGTGTTGCTACAGCGAGGCCCAGGGAAAACAGACTGCCTAGAGAAATCCTAGCAAAGCCCTGTGTTTCCCCACAGGAATGTATGTCAGTTTCAGTTCTTTGCCAGCAACGGAGCTCACAGGCAACGTCAGATTGTGTGTATCTCAGTGAGAGAAAGAACACTGTGACTTCCCCCGTTCCTCTGACGAAAGCGGTTAGAGGGAGAAAAGCGTCCTTTGCTTTCGCTTTCCCGCAGTGAGCTCGGCAGATCTGCCCTTCGCGAAGGGCCGTTTTCTCCCGGAGAACTGCCTCGCGGTAGCCCTGTTCTGGAAGTGGAACGAGTATGCAGTGTTAGCGTTCAGCTATTGTGAAGGCTCGCTTTGGCCCAGGGCAAACGAAGCGCCGGGGGAAATCTTAGCAGAGCCCGGCGCCTTTCCACGGTTCAAAGCGTGGAACAGCAGACTCTTTTGCAAAGAAGAGAGCGCACAGGCAACAGCAGCCCGCACGTTTCTCAGTGAAAGGGAGAACTCCCTGACTTCATCCAGTTCTCTGAGCAAAGCAGGCAGAGGGAGAGAAACTTTCTTTCCTTCCTCTTTCCTGCAACGAATTCCTCCTTTGCTCTTGCAAACGCAAGGCTTCTTCTGAAAAACTACGTCGCGGTGCAGGGATCCTTCCAGAGGAGCAACGGCATAGTTTTAGCTGGAAGGGCTTGGCAGAGCAGCCGGGGAGAAAAGGCCTCTTGCGATTCTCTTTTCTTTCTGCCTGAATGCGGTCAATTGGCACTTGCCAAAGCAAGGTTTCCCAGCACAAACTACAAAGCAGCAGCTCTCTCCTGGCAGAGGAAATCCCATGCAGTGTTGCCCTGGCGAGATAGTGTTGCTACAGCGAGGCCCAGGGAAAACAGACTGCCTAGAGAAATCCTAGCAAAGCCCTGTGTTTCCCCACAGGAATGTATGTCAGTTTCAGTTCTTTGCCAGCAACGGAGCTCACAGGCAACGTCAGATTGTGTGTATCTCAGTGAGAGAAAGAACACTGTCAGTTCCCCCGTTCCTCTGACGAAAGCGGTTAGAGGGAGAAAAGCGTCCTTTGCTTTCGCTTTCCCGCAGTGAGCTCGGCAGATCTGCCCTTCGCGAAGGGCCGTTTTCCCCCGGAGAACTGCCTCGCGGTAGCCCTGTTCTGGAAGTGGAACGAGTATGCAGTGTTAGCGTTCAGCTATTGTGAAGGCTCGCTTTGGCCCAGGGCAAACGAAGCGCCGGGGGAATCTTAGCAGAGCCCGGCGCCTTTCCACGGTTCAAAGCGTGGAACAGCAGACTCTTTTGCAAAGAAGAGAGCGCACAGGCAACAGCAGCCCGCACGTTTCTCAGTGAAAGGGAGAACTCCCTGACTTCATCCAGTCCTCTGAGCAAAGCAGGCAGAGGGAGAGAAACTTTCTTTCCTTCCTCTTTCCTGCAACGAATTCCTCCTTTGCTCTTGCAAACGCAAGGCTTCTTCTGAAAAACTACGTCGCGGTGCAGGGATCCTTCCAGAGGAGCAACGGCATAGTTTTAGCTGGAAGGGCTTGGCAGAGCAGCCGGGGAGAAAAGGCCTCCTGAGATTCTCTTTTCTTTCTGCCTGAATGCGGTCAATTGGCACTTGCCAAAGCAAGGTTTCCCAGCACAAACTACAAAGCAGCAGCTCTCTCCTGGCAGAGGAAATCCCATGCAGTGTTGCCCTGGCGAGATAGTGTTGCTACAGCGAGGCCCAGGGAAAACAGACTGCCTGGAGAAATCCTAGCAAAGCCCTGTGTTTCCCCACAGGAATGTATGTCAGTTTCAGTTCTTTGCCAGCAACGGAGCTCAGAGGCAACATCAGATTGTGTGTATCTCAGTGAGAGAAAGAACACTGTGACTTCCCCCGTTCCTCTGACGAAAGCGGTTAGAGGGAGAAAAGCGTCCTTTGCTTTCGCTTTCCCGCAGTGAGCTCGGCAGATCTGCCCTTCGCGAAGGGCCGTTTTCTCCCGGAGAACTGCCTCGCGGTAGCCCTGTTCTGGAAGTGGAACGAGTATGCAGTGTTAGCGTTCAGCTATTGTGAAGGCTCGCTTTGGCCCAGGGCAAACGAAGCGCCGGGGGAAATCTTAGCAGAGCCCGGCGCCTTTCCACGGTTCAAAGCGTGGAACAGCAGACTCTTTTGCAAAGAAGAGAGCGCACAGGCAACAGCAGCCCGCACGTTTCTCAGTGAAAGGGAGAACTCCCTGACTTCATCCAGTTCTCTGAGCAAGGCAGGCAGAGGGAGAGAAACTTTCTTTCCTTCCTCTTTCCTGCAACGAATTCCTCCTTTGCTCTTGCAAACGCAAGGCTTCTTCTGAAAAACTACGTCGCGGTGCAGGGATCCTTCCAGAGGAGCAACGGCATAGTTTTAGCTGGAAGGGCTTGGCAGAGCAGCCGGGGAGAAAAGGCCTCTTGCGATTCTCTTTTCTTTCTGCCTGAATGCGGTCAATTGGCACTTGCCAAAGCAAGGTTTCCCAGCACAAACTACAAAGCAGCAGCTCTCTCCTGGCAGAGGAAATCCCATGCAGTGTTGCCCTGGCGAGATAGTTTTGCTACAGCGAGGCTCAGGGAAAACAGACTGCCTAGAGAAATCCTAGCAAAGCCCTGTGTTTCCCCACAGGAATGTATGTCAGTTTCAGTTCTTTGCCAGCAACGGAGCTCAGAGGCAACATCAGATTGTGTGTATCTCAGTGAGAGAAAGAACACTGTGACTTCCCCCGTTCCTCTGACGAAAGCGGTTAGAGGGAGAAAAGCGTCCTTTGCTTTCGCTTTCCCGCAGTGAGCTCGGCAGATCTGCCCTTCGCGAAGGGCCGTTTTCCCCCGGAGAACTGCCTCGCGGTAGCCCTGTTCTGGAAGTGGAACGAGTATGCAGTGTTAGCGTTCAGCTATTGTGAAGGCTCGCTTTGGCCCAGGGCAAACGAAGCGCCGGGGGAATCTTAGCAGAGCCAGGCGCCTTTCCACGGTTCAAAGCGTGGAACAGCAGACTCTTTTGCAAAGAAGAGAGCGCACAGGCAACAGCAGCCTGCACGTTTCTCAGTGAAAGGGAGAACTCCCTGACTTCATCCAGTCCTCTGAGCAAAGCAGGCAGAGGGAGAGAAACTTTCTTTCCTTCCTCTTTCCTGCAACGAATTCCTCCTTTGCTCTTGCAAACGCAAGGCTTCTTCTGAAAAACTACGTCGCGGTGCAGGGATCCTTCCAGAGGAGCAACGGCATAGTTTTAGCTGGAAGGGCTTGGCAGAGCAGCCGGGGAGAAAAGGCCTCCTGAGATTCTCTTTTCTTTCTGCCTGAATGCGGTCAATTGGCACTTGCCAAAGCAAGGTTTCCCAGCACAAACTACAAAGCAGCAGCTCTCTCCTGGCAGAGGAAATCCCATGCAGTGTTGCCCTGGCGAGATAGTGTTGCTACAGCGAGGCCCAGGGAAAACAGACTGCCTGGAGAAATCCTAGCAAAGCCCTGTGTTTCCCCACAGGAATGTATGTCAGTTTCAGTTCTTTGCCAGCAACGGAGCTCAGAGGCAACATCAGATTGTGTGTATCTCAGTGAGAGAAAGAACACTGTCAGTTCCCCCGTTCCTCTGACGAAAGCGGTTAGAGGGAGAAAAGCGTCCTTTGCTTTCGCTTTCCCGCAGTGAGCTCGGCAGATCTGCCCTTCGCGAAGGGCCGTTTTCCCCCGGAGAACTGCCTCGCGGTAGCCCTGTTCTGGAAGTGGAACGAGTATGCAGTGTTAGCGTTCAGCTATTGTGAAGGCTCGCTTTGGCCCAGGGCAAACGAAGCGCCGGGGGAAATCTTAGCAGAGCCCGGCGCCTTTCCACGGTTCAAAGCGTGGAACAGCAGACTCTTTTGCAAAGAAGAGAGCACACAGGCAACAGCAGCCCGCACGTTTCTCAGTGAAAGGGAGAACTCCCTGACTTCATCCAGTCCTCTGAGCAAAGCAGGCAGAGGGAGAGAAACTTTCTTTCCTTCCTCTTTCCTGCAACGAATTCCTCCTTTGCTCTTGCAAACGCAAGGCTTCTTCTGAAAAACTACGTCGCGGTGCAGGGATCCTTCCAGAGGAGCAACGGCATAGTTTTAGCTGGAAGGGCTTGGCAGAGCAGCCGGGGAGAAAAGGCCTCCTGCGATTCTCTTTTCTTTCCGCCTGCATGCGGTGAATTGGCACTTGCCAAAGCAAGGTTTCCCAGCACAAACTACAAAGCAGCAGCTCTCTCCTGGCAGAGGAAATCCCATGCAGTGTTGCCCTGGCGAGATAGTGTTGCTACAGCGAGGCCCAGGGAAAACAGACTGCCTAGAGAAATCCTAGCAAAGCCCTGTGTTTCCCCACAGGAATGTATGTCAGTTTCAGTTCTTTGCCAGCAACGGAGCTCACAGGCAACGTCAGATTGTGTGTATCTCAGTGAGAGAAAGAACACTGTGACTTCCCCCGTTCCTCTGACGAAAGCGGTTAGAGGGAGAAAAGCGTCCTTTGCTTTCGCTTTCCCGCAGTGAGCTCGGCAGATCTGCCCTTCGCGAAGGGCCGTTTTCCCCCGGAGAACTGCCTCGCGGTAGCCCTGTTCTGGAAGTGGAACGAGTATGCAGTGTTAGCGTTCAGCTATTGTGAAGGCTCGCTTTGGCCCAGGGCAAACGAAGCGCCGGGGGAAATCTTAGCAGAGCCCGGCGCCTTTCCACGGTTCAAAGCGTGGAACAGCAGACTCTTTTGCAAAGAAGAGAGCACACAGGCAACAGCAGCCTGCACGTTTCTCAGTGAAAGGGAGAACTCCCTGACTTCATCCAGTCCTCTGAGCAAAGCAGGCAGAGGGAGAGAAACTTTCTTTCCTTCCTCTTTCCTGCAACGAATTCCTCCTTTGCTCTTGCAAACGCAAGGCTTCTTCTGAAAAACTACGTCGCGGTGCAGGGATCCTTCCAGAGGAGCAACGGCATAGTTTTAGCTGGAAGGGCTTGGCAGAGCAGCCGGGGAGAAAAGGCCTCCTGCGATTCTCTTTTCTTTCCGCCTGAATGCGGTCAATTGGCACTTGCCAAAGCAAGGTTTCCCAGCACAAACTACAAAGCAGCAGCTCTCTCCTGGCAGAGGAAATCCCATGCAGTGTTGCCCTGGCGAGATAGTGTTGCTACAGCGAGGCCCAGGGAAAACAGACTGCCTAGAGAAATCCTAGCAAAGCCCTGTGTTTCCCCACAGGAATGTATGTCAGTTTCAGTTCTTTGCCAGCAACGGAGCTCAGAGGCAACATCAGATTGTGTGTATCTCAGTGAGAGAAAGAACACTGTGACTTCCCCCGTTCCTCTGACGAAAGCGGTTAGAGGGAGAAAAGCGTCCTTTGCTTTCGCTTTCCCGCAGTGAGCTCGGCAGATCTGCCCTTCGCGAAGGGCCGTTTTCTCCCGGAGAACTGCCTCGCGGTAGCCCTGTTCTGGAAGTGGAACGAGTATGCAGTGTTAGCGTTCAGCTATTGTGAAGGCTCGCTTTGGCCCAGGGCAAACGAAGCGCCGGGGGAAATCTTAGCAGAGCCCGGCGCCTTTCCACGGTTCAAAGCGTGGAACAGCAGACTCTTTTGCAAAGAAGAGAGCGCACAGGCAACAGCAGCCCGCACGTTTCTCAGTGAAAGGGAGAACTCCCTGACTTCATCCAGTTCTCTGAGCAAGGCAGGCAGAGGGAGAGAAACTTTCTTTCCTTCCTCTTTCCTGCAACGAATTCCTCCTTTGCTCTTGCAAACGCAAGGCTTCTTCTGAAAAACTACGTCGCGGTGCAGGGATCCTTCCAGAGGAGCAACGGCATAGTTTTAGCTGGAAGGGCTTGGCAGAGCAGCCGGGGAGAAAAGGCCTCTTGCGATTCTCTTTTCTTTCTGCCTGAATGCGGTCAATTGGCACTTGCCAAAGCAAGGTTTCCCAGCACAAACTACAAAGCAGCAGCTCTCTCCTGGCAGAGGAAATCCCATGCAGTGTTGCCCTGGCGAGATAGTGTTGCTACAGCGAGGCTCAGGGAAAACAGACTGCCTAGAGAAATCCTAGCAAAGCCCTGTGTTTCCCCACAGGAATGTATGTCAGTTTCAGTTCTTTGCCAGCAACGGAGCTCACAGGCAACGTCAGATTGTGTGTATCTCAGTGAGAGAAAGAACACTGTCAGTTCCCCCGTTCCTCTGACGAAAGCGGTTAGAGGGAGAAAAGCGTCCTTTGCTTTCGCTTTCCCGCAGTGAGCTCGGCAGATCTGCCCTTCGCGAAGGGCCGTTTTCTCCCGGAGAACTGCCTCGCGGTAGCCCTGTTCTGGAAGTGGAACGAGTATGCAGTGTTAGCGTTCAGCTATTGTGAAGGCTCGCTTTGGCCCAGGGCAAACGAAGCGCCGGGGGAAATCTTAGCAGAGCCCGGCGCCTTTCCACGGTTCAAAGCGTGGAACAGCAGACTCTTTTGCAAAGAAGAGAGCGCACAGGCAACAGCAGCCCGCACGTTTCTCAGTGAAAGGGAGAACTCCCTGACTTCATCCAGTTCTCTGAGCAAGGCAGGCAGAGGGAGAGAAACTTTCTTTCCTTCCTCTTTCCTGCAACGAATTCCTCCTTTGCTCTTGCAAACGCAAGGCTTCTTCTGAAAAACTACGTCGCGGTGCAGGGATCCTTCCAGAGGAGCAACGGCATAGTTTTAGCTGGAAGGGCTTGGCAGAGCAGCCGGGGAGAAAAGGCCTCTTGCGATTCTCTTTTCTTTCTGCCTGAATGCGGTCAATTGGCACTTGCCAAAGCAAGGTTTCCCAGCACAAACTACAAAGCAGCAGCTCTCTCCTGGCAGAGGAAATCCCATGCAGTGTTGCCCTGGCGAGATAGTGTTGCTACAGCGAGGCTCAGGGAAAACAGACTGCCTAGAGAAATCCTAGCAAAGCTCTGTGTTTCCCCACAGGAATGTATGTCAGTTTCAGTTCTTTGCCAGCAACGGAGCTCACAGGCAACGTCAGATTGTGTGTATCTCAGTGAGAGAAAGAACACTGTCAGTTCCCCCGTTCCTCTGACGAAAGCGGTTAGAGGGAGAAAAGCGTCCTTTGCTTTCGCTTTCCCGCAGTGAGCTCGGCAGATCTGCCCTTCGCGAAGGGCCGTTTTCCCCCGGAGAACTGCCTCGCGGTAGCCCTGTTCTGGAAGTGGAACGAGTATGCAGTGTTAGCGTTCAGCTATTGTGAAGGCTCGCTTTGGCCCAGGGCAAACGAAGCGCCGGGGGAATCTTAGCAGAGCCAGGCGCCTTTCCACGGTTCAAAGCGTGGAACAGCAGACTCTTTTGCAAAGAAGAGAGCGCACAGGCAACAGCAGCCTGCACGTTTCTCAGTGAAAGGGAGAACTCCCTGACTTCATCCAGTCCTCTGAGCAAAGCAGGCAGAGGGAGAGAAACTTTCTTTCCTTCCTCTTTCCTGCAACGAATTCCTCCTTTGCTCTTGCAAACGCAAGGCTTCTTCTGAAAAACTACGTCGCGGTGCAGGGATCCTTCCAGAGGAGCAACGGCATAGTTTTAGCTGGAAGGGCTTGGCAGAGCAGCCGGGGAGAAAAGGCCTCCTGAGATTCTCTTTTCTTTCTGCCTGAATGCGGTCAATTGGCACTTGCCAAAGCAAGGTTTCCCAGCACAAACTACAAAGCAGCAGCTCTCTCCTGGCAGAGGAAATCCCATGCAGTGTTGCCCTGGCGAGATAGTGTTGCTACAGCGAGGCCCAGGGAAAACAGACTGCCTGGAGAAATCCTAGCAAAGCCCTGTGTTTCCCCACAGGAATGTATGTCAGTTTCAGTTCTTTGCCAGCAACGGAGCTCAGAGGCAACATCAGATTGTGTGTATCTCAGTGAGAGAAAGAACACTGTCAGTTCCCCCGTTCCTCTGACGAAAGCGGTTAGAGGGAGAAAAGCGTCCTTTGCTTTCGCTTTCCCGCAGTGAGCTCGGCAGATCTGCCCTTCGCGAAGGGCCGTTTTCCCCCGGAGAACTGCCTCGCGGTAGCCCTGTTCTGGAAGTGGAACGAGTATGCAGTGTTAGCGTTCAGCTATTGTGAAGGCTCGCTTTGGCCCAGGGCAAACGAAGCGCCGGGGGAAATCTTAGCAGAGCCCGGCGCCTTTCCACGGTTCAAAGCGTGGAACAGCAGACTCTTTTGCAAAGAAGAGAGCACACAGGCAACAGCAGCCCGCACGTTTCTCAGTGAAAGGGAGAACTCCCTGACTTCATCCAGTCCTCTGAGCAAAGCAGGCAGAGGGAGAGAAACTTTCTTTCCTTCCTCTTTCCTGCAACGAATTCCTCCTTTGCTCTTGCAAACGCAAGGCTTCTTCTGAAAAACTACGTCGCGGTGCAGGGATCCTTCCAGAGGAGCAACGGCATAGTTTTAGCTGGAAGGGCTTGGCAGAGCAGCCGGGGAGAAAAGGCCTCCTGCGATTCTCTTTTCTTTCCGCCTGCATGCGGTGAATTGGCACTTGCCAAAGCAAGGTTTCCCAGCACAAACTACAAAGCAGCAGCTCTCTCCTGGCAGAGGAAATCCCATGCAGTGTTGCCCTGGCGAGATAGTGTTGCTACAGCGAGGCCCAGGGAAAACAGACTGCCTAGAGAAATCCTAGCAAAGCCCTGTGTTTCCCCACAGGAATGTATGTCAGTTTCAGTTCTTTGCCAGCAACGGAGCTCACAGGCAACGTCAGATTGTGTGTATCTCAGTGAGAGAAAGAACACTGTGACTTCCCCCGTTCCTCTGACGAAAGCGGTTAGAGGGAGAAAAGCGTCCTTTGCTTTCGCTTTCCCGCAGTGAGCTCGGCAGATCTGCCCTTCGCGAAGGGCCGTTTTCCCCCGGAGAACTGCCTCGCGGTAGCCCTGTTCTGGAAGTGGAACGAGTATGCAGTGTTAGCGTTCAGCTATTGTGAAGGCTCGCTTTGGCCCAGGGCAAACGAAGCGCCGGGGGAAATCTTAGCAGAGCCCGGCGCCTTTCCACGGTTCAAAGCGTGGAACAGCAGACTCTTTTGCAAAGAAGAGAGCGCACAGGCAACAGCAGCCCGCACGTTTCTCAGTGAAAGGGAGAACTCCCTGACTTCATCCAGTTCTCTGAGCAAGGCAGGCAGAGGGAGAGAAACTTTCTTTCCTTCCTCTTTCCTGCAACGAATTCCTCCTTTGCTCTTGCAAACGCAAGGCTTCTTCTGAAAAACTACGTCGCGGTGCAGGGATCCTTCCAGAGGAGCAACGGCATAGTTTTAGCTGGAAGGGCTTGGCAGAGCAGCCGGGGAGAAAAGGCCTCTTGCGATTCTCTTTTCTTTCTGCCTGAATGCGGTCAATTGGCACTTGCCAAAGCAAGGTTTCCCAGCACAAACTACAAAGCAGCAGCTCTCTCCTGGCAGAGGAAATCCCATGCAGTGTTGCCCTGGCGAGATAGTGTTGCTACAGCGAGGCTCAGGGAAAACAGACTGCCTAGAGAAATCCTAGCAAAGCCCTGTGTTTCCCCACAGGAATGTATGTCAGTTTCAGTTCTTTGCCAGCAACGGAGCTCACAGGCAACGTCAGATTGTGTGTATCTCAGTGAGAGAAAGAACACTGTCAGTTCCCCCGTTCCTCTGACGAAAGCGGTTAGAGGGAGAAAAGCGTCCTTTGCTTTCGCTTTCCCGCAGTGAGCTCGGCAGATCTGCCCTTCGCGAAGGGCCGTTTTCCCCCGGAGAACTGCCTCGCGGTAGCCCTGTTCTGGAAGTGGAACGAGTATGCAGTGTTAGCGTTCAGCTATTGTGAAGGCTCGCTTTGGCCCAGGGCAAACGAAGCGCCGGGGGAATCTTAGCAGAGCCAGGCGCCTTTCCACGGTTCAAAGCGTGGAACAGCAGACTCTTTTGCAAAGAAGAGAGCGCACAGGCAACAGCAGCCTGCACGTTTCTCAGTGAAAGGGAGAACTCCCTGACTTCATCCAGTCCTCTGAGCAAAGCAGGCAGAGGGAGAGAAACTTTCTTTCCTTCCTCTTTCCTGCAACGAATTCCTCCTTTGCTCTTGCAAACGCAAGGCTTCTTCTGAAAAACTACGTCGCGGTGCAGGGATCCTTCCAGAGGAGCAACGGCATAGTTTTAGCTGGAAGGGCTTGGCAGAGCAGCCGGGGAGAAAAGGCCTCCTGAGATTCTCTTTTCTTTCTGCCTGAATGCGGTCAATTGGCACTTGCCAAAGCAAGGTTTCCCAGCACAAACTACAAAGCAGCAGCTCTCTCCTGGCAGAGGAAATCCCATGCAGTGTTGCCCTGGCGAGATAGTGTTGCTACAGCGAGGCCCAGGGAAAACAGACTGCCTGGAGAAATCCTAGCAAAGCCCTGTGTTTCCCCACAGGAATGTATGTCAGTTTCAGTTCTTTGCCAGCAACGGAGCTCAGAGGCAACATCAGATTGTGTGTATCTCAGTGAGAGAAAGAACACTGTCAGTTCCCCCGTTCCTCTGACGAAAGCGGTTAGAGGGAGAAAAGCGTCCTTTGCTTTCGCTTTCCCGCAGTGAGCTCGGCAGATCTGCCCTTCGCGAAGGGCCGTTTTCCCCCGGAGAACTGCCTCGCGGTAGCCCTGTTCTGGAAGTGGAACGAGTATGCAGTGTTAGCGTTCAGCTATTGTGAAGGCTCGCTTTGGCCCAGGGCAAACGAAGCGCCGGGGGAAATCTTAGCAGAGCCCGGCGCCTTTCCACGGTTCAAAGCGTGGAACAGCAGACTCTTTTGCAAAGAAGAGAGCACACAGGCAACAGCAGCCCGCACGTTTCTCAGTGAAAGGGAGAACTCCCTGACTTCATCCAGTCCTCTGAGCAAAGCAGGCAGAGGGAGAGAAACTTTCTTTCCTTCCTCTTTCCTGCAACGAATTCCTCCTTTGCTCTTGCAAACGCAAGGCTTCTTCTGAAAAACTACGTCGCGGTGCAGGGATCCTTCCAGAGGAGCAACGGCATAGTTTTAGCTGGAAGGGCTTGGCAGAGCAGCCGGGGAGAAAAGGCCTCCTGCGATTCTCTTTTCTTTCCGCCTGCATGCGGTGAATTGGCACTTGCCAAAGCAAGGTTTCCCAGCACAAACTACAAAGCAGCAGCTCTCTCCTGGCAGAGGAAATCCCATGCAGTGTTGCCCTGGCGAGATAGTGTTGCTACAGCGAGGCCCAGGGAAAACAGACTGCCTAGAGAAATCCTAGCAAAGCCCTGTGTTTCCCCACAGGAATGTATGTCAGTTTCAGTTCTTTGCCAGCAACGGAGCTCACAGGCAACGTCAGATTGTGTGTATCTCAGTGAGAGAAAGAACACTGTGACTTCCCCCGTTCCTCTGACGAAAGCGGTTAGAGGGAGAAAAGCGTCCTTTGCTTTCGCTTTCCCGCAGTGAGCTCGGCAGATCTGCCCTTCGCGAAGGGCCGTTTTCCCCCGGAGAACTGCCTCGCGGTAGCCCTGTTCTGGAAGTGGAACGAGTATGCAGTGTTAGCGTTCAGCTATTGTGAAGGCTCGCTTTGGCCCAGGGCAAACGAAGCGCCGGGGGAAATCTTAGCAGAGCCCGGCGCCTTTCCACGGTTCAAAGCGTGGAACAGCAGACTCTTTTGCAAAGAAGAGAGCACACAGACAACAGCAGCCTGCACGTTTCTCAGTGAAAGGGAGAACTCCCTGACTTCATCCAGTCCTCTGAGCAAAGCAGGCAGAGGGAGAGAAACTTTCTTTCCTTCCTCTTTCCTGCAACGAATTCCTCCTTTGCTCTTGCAAACGCAAGGCTTCTTCTGAAAAACTACGTCGCGGTGCAGGGATCCTTCCAGAGGAGCAACGGCATAGTTTTAGCTGGAAGGGCTTGGCAGAGCAGCCGGGGAGAAAAGGCCTCCTGCGATTCTCTTTTCTTTCCGCCTGAATGCGGTCAATTGGCACTTGCCAAAGCAAGGTTTCCCAGCACAAACTACAAAGCAGCAGCTCTCTCCTGGCAGAGGAAATCCCATGCAGTGTTGCCCTGGCGAGATAGTGTTGCTACAGCGAGGCCCAGGGAAAACAGACTGCCTAGAGAAATCCTAGCAAAGCCCTGTGTTTCCCCACAGGAATGTATGTCAGTTTCAGTTCTTTGCCAGCAACGGAGCTCACAGGCAACGTCAGATTGTGTGTATCTCAGTGAGAGAAAGAACACTGTGACTTCCCCCGTTCCTCTGACGAAAGCGGTTAGAGGGAGAAAAGCGTCCTTTGCTTTCGCTTTCCCGCAGTGAGCTCGGCAGATCTGCCCTTCGCGAAGGGCCGTTTTCCCCCGGAGAACTGCCTCGCGGTAGCCCTGTTCTGGAAGTGGAACGAGTATGCAGTGTTAGCGTTCAGCTATTGTGAAGGCTCGCTTTGGCCCAGGGCAAACGAAGCGCCGGGGGAAATCTTAGCAGAGCCCGGCGCCTTTCCACGGTTCAAAGCGTGGAACAGCAGACTCTTTTGCAAAGAAGAGAGCGCACAGGCAACAGCAGCCCGCACGTTTCTCAGTGAAAGGGAGAACTCCCTGACTTCATCCAGTTCTCTGAGCAAGGCAGGCAGAGGGAGAGAAACTTTCTTTCCTTCCTCTTTCCTGCAACGAATTCCTCCTTTGCTCTTGCAAACGCAAGGCTTCTTCTGAAAAACTACGTCGCGGTGCAGGGATCCTTCCAGAGGAGCAACGGCATAGTTTTAGCTGGAAGGGCTTGGCAGAGCAGCCGGGGAGAAAAGGCCTCTTGCGATTCTCTTTTCTTTCTGCCTGAATGCGGTCAATTGGCACTTGCCAAAGCAAGGTTTCCCAGCACAAACTACAAAGCAGCAGCTCTCTCCTGGCAGAGGAAATCCCATGCAGTGTTGCCCTGGCGAGATAGTGTTGCTACAGCGAGGCTCAGGGAAAACAGACTGCCTAGAGAAATCCTAGCAAAGCCCTGTGTTTCCCCACAGGAATGTATGTCAGTTTCAGTTCTTTGCCAGCAACGGAGCTCACAGGCAACGTCAGATTGTGTGTATCTCAGTGAGAGAAAGAACACTGTCAGTTCCCCCGTTCCTCTGACGAAAGCGGTTAGAGGGAGAAAAGCGTCCTTTGCTTTCGCTTTCCCGCAGTGAGCTCGGCAGATCTGCCCTTCGCGAAGGGCCGTTTTCCCCCGGAGAACTGCCTCGCGGTAGCCCTGTTCTGGAAGTGGAACGAGTATGCAGTGTTAGCGTTCAGCTATTGTGAAGGCTCGCTTTGGCCCAGGGCAAACGAAGCGCCGGGGGAATCTTAGCAGAGCCAGGCGCCTTTCCACGGTTCAAAGCGTGGAACAGCAGACTCTTTTGCAAAGAAGAGAGCGCACAGGCAACAGCAGCCTGCACGTTTCTCAGTGAAAGGGAGAACTCCCTGACTTCATCCAGTCCTCTGAGCAAAGCAGGCAGAGGGAGAGAAACTTTCTTTCCTTCCTCTTTCCTGCAACGAATTCCTCCTTTGCTCTTGCAAACGCAAGGCTTCTTCTGAAAAACTACGTCGCGGTGCAGGGATCCTTCCAGAGGAGCAACGGCATAGTTTTAGCTGGAAGGGCTTGGCAGAGCAGCCGGGGAGAAAAGGCCTCCTGAGATTCTCTTTTCTTTCTGCCTGAATGCGGTCAATTGGCACTTGCCAAAGCAAGGTTTCCCAGCACAAACTACAAAGCAGCAGCTCTCTCCTGGCAGAGGAAATCCCATGCAGTGTTGCCCTGGCGAGATAGTGTTGCTACAGCGAGGCCCAGGGAAAACAGACTGCCTGGAGAAATCCTAGCAAAGCCCTGTGTTTCCCCACAGGAATGTATGTCAGTTTCAGTTCTTTGCCAGCAACGGAGCTCAGAGGCAACATCAGATTGTGTGTATCTCAGTGAGAGAAAGAACACTGTCAGTTCCCCCGTTCCTCTGACGAAAGCGGTTAGAGGGAGAAAAGCGTCCTTTGCTTTCGCTTTCCCGCAGTGAGCTCGGCAGATCTGCCCTTCGCGAAGGGCCGTTTTCCCCCGGAGAACTGCCTCGCGGTAGCCCTGTTCTGGAAGTGGAACGAGTATGCAGTGTTAGCGTTCAGCTATTGTGAAGGCTCGCTTTGGCCCAGGGCAAACGAAGCGCCGGGGGAAATCTTAGCAGAGCCCGGCGCCTTTCCACGGTTCAAAGCGTGGAACAGCAGACTCTTTTGCAAAGAAGAGAGCACACAGGCAACAGCAGCCCGCACGTTTCTCAGTGAAAGGGAGAACTCCCTGACTTCATCCAGTCCTCTGAGCAAAGCAGGCAGAGGGAGAGAAACTTTCTTTCCTTCCTCTTTCCTGCAACGAATTCCTCCTTTGCTCTTGCAAACGCAAGGCTTCTTCTGAAAAACTACGTCGCGGTGCAGGGATCCTTCCAGAGGAGCAACGGCATAGTTTTAGCTGGAAGGGCTTGGCAGAGCAGCCGGGGAGAAAAGGCCTCCTGCGATTCTCTTTTCTTTCCGCCTGCATGCGGTGAATTGGCACTTGCCAAAGCAAGGTTTCCCAGCACAAACTACAAAGCAGCAGCTCTCTCCTGGCAGAGGAAATCCCATGCAGTGTTGCCCTGGCGAGATAGTGTTGCTACAGCGAGGCCCAGGGAAAACAGACTGCCTAGAGAAATCCTAGCAAAGCCCTGTGTTTCCCCACAGGAATGTATGTCAGTTTCAGTTCTTTGCCAGCAACGGAGCTCACAGGCAACGTCAGATTGTGTGTATCTCAGTGAGAGAAAGAACACTGTGACTTCCCCCGTTCCTCTGACGAAAGCGGTTAGAGGGAGAAAAGCGTCCTTTGCTTTCGCTTTCCCGCAGTGAGCTCGGCAGATCTGCCCTTCGCGAAGGGCCGTTTTCCCCCGGAGAACTGCCTCGCGGTAGCCCTGTTCTGGAAGTGGAACGAGTATGCAGTGTTAGCGTTCAGCTATTGTGAAGGCTCGCTTTGGCCCAGGGCAAACGAAGCGCCGGGGGAAATCTTAGCAGAGCCCGGCGCCTTTCCACGGTTCAAAGCGTGGAACAGCAGACTCTTTTGCAAAGAAGAGAGCACACAGACAACAGCAGCCTGCACGTTTCTCAGTGAAAGGGAGAACTCCCTGACTTCATCCAGTCCTCTGAGCAAAGCAGGCAGAGGGAGAGAAACTTTCTTTCCTTCCTCTTTCCTGCAACGAATTCCTCCTTTGCTCTTGCAAACGCAAGGCTTCTTCTGAAAAACTACGTCGCGGTGCAGGGATCCTTCCAGAGGAGCAACGGCATAGTTTTAGCTGGAAGGGCTTGGCAGAGCAGCCGGGGAGAAAAGGCCTCCTGCGATTCTCTTTTCTTTCCGCCTGAATGCGGTCAATTGGCACTTGCCAAAGCAAGGTTTCCCAGCACAAACTACAAAGCAGCAGCTCTCTCCTGGCAGAGGAAATCCCATGCAGTGTTGCCCTGGCGAGATAGTGTTGCTACAGCGAGGCCCAGGGAAAACAGACTGCCTAGAGAAATCCTAGCAAAGCCCTGTGTTTCCCCACAGGAATGTATGTCAGTTTCAGTTCTTTGCCAGCAACGGAGCTCAGAGGCAACATCAGATTGTGTGTATCTCAGTGAGAGAAAGAACACTGTGACTTCCCCCGTTCCTCTGACGAAAGCGGTTAGAGGGAGAAAAGCGTCCTTTGCTTTCGCTTTCCCGCAGTGAGCTCGGCAGATCTGCCCTTCGCGAAGGGCCGTTTTCTCCCGGAGAACTGCCTCGCGGTAGCCCTGTTCTGGAAGTGGAACGAGTATGCAGTGTTAGCGTTCAGCTATTGTGAAGGCTCGCTTTGGCCCAGGGCAAACGAAGCGCCGGGGGAAATCTTAGCAGAGCCCGGCGCCTTTCCACGGTTCAAAGCGTGGAACAGCAGACTCTTTTGCAAAGAAGAGAGCGCACAGGCAACAGCAGCCCGCACGTTTCTCAGTGAAAGGGAGAACTCCCTGACTTCATCCAGTCCTCTGAGCAAAGCAGGCAGAGGGAGAGAAACTTTCTTTCCTTCCTCTTTCCTGCAACGAATTCCTCCTTTGCTCTTGCAAACGCAAGGCTTCTTCTGAAAAACTACGTCGCGGTGCAGGGATCCTTCCAGAGGAGCAACGGCATAGTTTTAGCTGGAAGGGCTTGGCAGAGCAGCCGGGGAGAAAAGGCCTCTTGCGATTCTCTTTTCTTTCTGCCTGAATGCGGTCAATTGGCACTTGCCAAAGCAAGGTTTCCCAGCACAAACTACAAAGCAGCAGCTCTCTCCTGGCAGAGGAAATCCCATGCAGTGTTGCCCTGGCGAGATAGTGTTGCTACAGCGAGGCCCAGGGAAAACAGACTGCCTAGAGAAATCCTAGCAAAGCCCTGTGTTTCCCCACAGGAATGTATGTCAGTTTCAGTTCTTTGCCAGCAACGGAGCTCACAGGCAACGTCAGATTGTGTGTATCTCAGTGAGAGAAAGAACACTGTCAGTTCCCCCGTTCCTCTGACGAAAGCGGTTAGAGGGAGAAAAGCGTCCTTTGCTTTCGCTTTCCCGCAGTGAGCTCGGCAGATCTGCCCTTCGCGAAGGGCCGTTTTCCCCCGGAGAACTGCCTCGCGGTAGCCCTGTTCTGGAAGTGGAACGAGTATGCAGTGTTAGCGTTCAGCTATTGTGAAGGCTCGCTTTGGCCCAGGGCAAACGAAGCGCCGGGGGAAATCTTAGCAGAGCCCGGCGCCTTTCCACGGTTCAAAGCGTGGAACAGCAGACTCTTTTGCAAAGAAGAGAGCGCACAGGCAACAGCAGCCCGCACGTTTCTCAGTGAAAGGGAGAACTCCCTGACTTCATCCAGTTCTCTGAGCAAGGCAGGCAGAGGGAGAGAAACTTTCTTTCCTTCCTCTTTCCTGCAACGAATTCCTCCTTTGCTCTTGCAAACGCAAGGCTTCTTCTGAAAAACTACGTCGCGGTGCAGGGATCCTTCCAGAGGAGCAACGGCATAGTTTTAGCTGGAAGGGCTTGGCAGAGCAGCCGGGGAGAAAAGGCCTCTTGCGATTCTCTTTTCTTTCTGCCTGAATGCGGTCAATTGGCACTTGCCAAAGCAAGGTTTCCCAGCACAAACTACAAAGCAGCAGCTCTCTCCTGGCAGAGGAAATCCCATGCAGTGTTGCCCTGGCGAGATAGTGTTGCTACAGCGAGGCTCAGGGAAAACAGACTGCCTAGAGAAATCCTAGCAAAGCCCTGTGTTTCCCCACAGGAATGTATGTCAGTTTCAGTTCTTTGCCAGCAACGGAGCTCACAGGCAACGTCAGATTGTGTGTATCTCAGTGAGAGAAAGAACACTGTGACTTCCCCCGTTCCTCTGACGAAAGCGGTTAGAGGGAGAAAAGCGTCCTTTGCTTTCGCTTTCCCGCAGTGAGCTCGGCAGATCTGCCCTTCGCGAAGGGCCGTTTTCCCCCGGAGAACTGCCTCGCGGTAGCCCTGTTCTGGAAGTGGAACGAGTATGCAGTGTTAGCGTTCAGCTATTGTGAAGGCTCGCTTTGGCCCAGGGCAAACGAAGCGCCGGGGGAAATCTTAGCAGAGCCCGGCGCCTTTCCACGTTTCAAAGCGTGGAACAGCAGACTCTTTTGCAAAGAAGAGAGCGCACAGGCAACAGCAGCCCGCACGTTTCTCAGTGAAAGGGAGAACTCCCTGACTTCATCCAGTCCTCTGAGCAAAGCAGGCAGAGGGAGAGAAACTTTCTTTCCTTCCTCTTTCCTGCAACGAATTCCTCCTTTGCTCTTGCAAACGCAAGGCTTCTTCTGAAAAACTACGTCGCGGTGCAGGGATCCTTCCAGAGGAGCAACGGCATAGTTTTAGCTGGAAGGGCTTGGCAGAGCAGCCGGCGAGAAAAGGCCTCCTGAGATTCTCTTTTCTTTCTGCCTGAATGCGGTCAATTGGCACTTGCCAAAGCAAGGTTTCCCAGCACAAACTACAAAGCAGCAGCTCTCTCCTGGCAGAGGAAATCCCATGCAGTGTTGCCCTGGCGAGATAGTGTTGCTACAGCGAGGCCCAGGGAAAACAGACTGCCTGGAGAAATCCTAGCAAAGCCCTGTGTTTCCCCACAGGAATGTATGTCAGTTTCAGTTCTTTGCCAGCAACGGAGCTCAGAAGCAACGTCAGATTGTGTGTATCTCAGTGAGAGAAAGAACACTGTGACTTCCCCCGTTCCTCTGACGAAAGCGGTTAGAGGGAGAAAAGCGTCCTTTGCTTTCGCTTTCCCGCAGTGAGCTCGGCAGATCTGCCCTTCGCGAAAGGCCGTTTTCCCCCGGAGAACTGCCTCGCGGTAGCCCTGTTCTGGAAGTGGAACGAGTATGCAGTGTTAGCGTTCAGCTATTGTGAAGGCTCGCTTTGGCCCAGGGCAAACGAAGCGCCGGGGGAAATCTTAGCAGAGCCCGGCGCCTTTCCACGGTTCAAAGCGTGGAACAGCAGACTCTTTTGCAAAGAAGAGAGCGCACAGGCAACAGCAGCCTGCACGTTTCTCAGTGAAAGGGAGAACTCCCTGACTTCATCCAGTCCTCTGAGCAAAGCAGGCAGAGGGAGAGAAACTTTCTTTCCTTCCTCTTTCCTGCAACGAATTCCTCCTTTGCTCTTGCAAACGCAAGGCTTCTTCTGAAAAACTACGTCGCGGTGCAGGGATCCTTCCAGAGGAGCAACGGCATAGTTTTAGCTGGAAGGGCTTGGCAGAGCAGCCGGGGAGAAAAGGCCTCCTGAGATTCTCTTTTCTTTCTGCCTGAATGCGGTCAATTGGCACTTGCCAAAGCAAGGTTTCCCAGCACAAACTACAAAGCAGCAGCTCTCTCCTGGCAGAGGAAATCCCATGCAGTGTTGCCCTGGCGAGATAGTGTTGCTACAGCGAGGCTCAGGGAAAACAGACTGCCTAGAGAAATCCTAGCAAAGCCCTGTGTTTCCCCACAGGAATGTATGTCAGTTTCAGTTCTTTGCCAGCAACGGAGCTCACAGGCAACGTCAGATTGTGTGTATCTCAGTGAGAGAAAGAACACTGTCAGTTCCCCCGTTCCTCTGACGAAAGCGGTTAGAGGGAGAAAAGCGTCCTTTGCTTTCGCTTTCCCGCAGTGAGCTCGGCAGATCTGCCCTTCGCGAAGGGCCGTTTTCCCCCGGAGAACTGCCTCGCGGTAGCCCTGTTCTGGAAGTGGAACGAGTATGCAGTGTTAGCGTTCAGCTATTGTGAAGGCTCGCTTTGGCCCAGGGCAAACGAAGCGCCGGGGGAATCTTAGCAGAGCCCGGCGCCTTTCCACGGTTCAAAGCGTGGAACAGCAGACTCTTTTGCAAAGAAGAGAGCGCACAGGCAACAGCAGCCTGCACGTTTCTCAGTGAAAGGGAGAACTCCCTGACTTCATCCAGTCCTCTGAGCAAAGCAGGCAGAGGGAGAGAAACTTTCTTTCCTTCCTCTTTCCTGCAACGAATTCCTCCTTTGCTCTTGCAAACGCAAGGCTTCTTCTGAAAAACTACGTCGCGGTGCAGGGATCCTTCCAGAGGAGCAACGGCATAGTTTTAGCTGGAAGGGCTTGGCAGAGCAGCCGGGGAGAAAAGGCCTCCTGAGATTCTCTTTTCTTTCTGCCTGAATGCGGTCAATTGGCACTTGCCAAAGCAAGGTTTCCCAGCACAAACTACAAAGCAGCAGCTCTCTCCTGGCAGAGGAAATCCCATGCAGTGTTGCCCTGGCGAGATAGTGTTGCTACAGCGAGGCCCAGGGAAAACAGACTGCCTGGAGAAATCCTAGCAAAGCCCTGTGTTTCCCCACAGGAATGTATGTCAGTTTCAGTTCTTTGCCAGCAACGGAGCTCACAGGCAACGTCAGATTGTGTGTATCTCAGTGAGAGAAAGAACACTGTGACTTCCCCCGTTCCTCTGACGAAAGCGGTTAGAGGGAGAAAAGCGTCCTTTGCTTTCGCTTTCCCGCAGTGAGCTCGGCAGATCTGCCCTTCGCGAAAGGCCGTTTTCCCCCGGAGAACTGCCTCGCGGTAGCCCTGTTCTGGAAGTGGAACGAGTATGCAGTGTTAGCGTTCAGCTATTGTGAAGGCTCGCTTTGGCCCAGGGCAAACGAAGCGCCGGGGGAAATCTTAGCAGAGCCCGGCGCCTTTCCACGGTTCAAAGCGTGGAACAGCAGACTCTTTTGCAAAGAAGAGAGCGCACAGGCAACAGCAGCCCGCACGTTTCTCAGTGAAAGGGAGAACTCCCTGACTTCATCCAGTCCTCTGAGCAAAGCAGGCAGAGGGAGAGAAACTTTCTTTCCTTCCTCTTTCCTGCAACGAATTCCTCCTTTGCTCTTGCAAACGCAAGGCTTCTTCTGAAAAACTACGTCGCGGTGCAGGGATCCTTCCAGAGGAGCAACGGCATAGTTTTAGCTGGAAGGGCTTGGCAGAGCAGCCGGGGAGAAAAGGCCTCCTGCGATTCTCTTTTCTTTCCGCCTGAATGCGGTCAATTGGCACTTGCCAAAGCAAGGTTTCCCAGCACAAACTACAAAGCAGCAGCTCTCTCCTGGCAGAGGAAATCCCATGCAGTGTTGCCCTGGCGAGATAGTGTTGCTACAGCGAGGCACAGGGAAAACAGACTGCCTAGAGAAATCCTAGCAAAGCCCTGTGTTTCCCCACAGGAATGTATGTCAGTTTCAGTTCTTTGCCAGCAACGGAGCTCACAGGCAACGTCAGATTGTGTGTATCTCAGTGAGAGAAAGAACACTGTGACTTCCCCCGTTCCTCTGACGAAAGCGGTTAGAGGGAGAAAAGCGTCCTTTGCTTTCGCTTTCCCGCAGTGAGCTCGGCAGATCTGCCCTTCGCGAAGGGCCGTTTTCCCCCGGAGAACTGCCTCGCGGTAGCCCTGTTCTGGAAGCGGAACGAGTATGCAGTGTTAGCGTTCAGCTATTGTGAAGGCTCGCTTTGGCCCAGGGCAAACGAAGCGCCGGGGGAAATCTTAGCAGAGCCCGGCGCCTTTCCACGGTTCAAAGCGTGGAACAGCAGACTCTTTTGCAAAGAAGAGAGCGCACAGGCAACAGCAGCCCGCACGTTTCTCAGTGAAAGGGAGAACTCCCTGACTTCATCCAGTCCTCTGAGCAAAGCAGGCAGAGGGAGAGAAACTTTCTTTCCTTCCTCTTTCCTGCAACGAATTCCTCCTTTGCTCTTGCAAACGCAAGGCTTCTTCTGAAAAACTACGTCGCGGTGCAGGGATCCTTCCAGAGGAGCAACGGCATAGTTTTAGCTGGAAGGGCTTGGCAGAGCAGCCGGGGAGAAAAGGCCTCCTGCGATTCTCTTTTCTTTCTGCCTGAATGCGGTCAATTGGCACTTGCCAAAGCAAGGTTTCCCAGCACAAACTACAAAGCAGCTGCTCTCTCCTGGCAGAGGAAATCCCATGCAGTGTTGCCCTGGCGAGATAGTGTTGCTACAGCGAGGCCCAGGGAAAACAGACTGCCTAGAGAAATCCTAGCAAAGCCCTGTGTTTCCCCACAGGAATGTATGTCAGTTTCAGTTCTTTGCCAGCAACGGAGCTCACAGGCAACATCAGATTGTGTGTATCTCACTGAGAGAAAGAACACTGTGACTTCCCCCGTTCCTCTGACGAAAGCGGTTAGAGGTAGAAAAGCGTCCTTTGCTTTCGCTTTCCCGCAGTGAGCTCGGCAGATCTGCCCTTCGCGAAGGGCCGTTTTCTCCCGGAGAACTGCCTCGCGGTAGCCCTGTTCTGGAAGTGGAACGAGTATGCAGTGTTAGCGTTCAGCTATTGTGAAGGCTCGCTTTGGCCCAGGGCAAACGAAGCGCCGGGGGAAATCTTAGCAGAGCCCGGCGCCTTTCCACGGTTCAAAGCGTGGAACAGCAGACTCTTTTGCAAAGAAGAGAGCGCACAGTCAACAGCAGCCTGCACGTTTCTCAGTGAAAGGGAGAACTCCCTGACTTCATCCAGTCCTCTGAGCAAAGCAGGCAGAGGGAGAGAAACTTTCTTTCCTTCCTCTTTCCTGCAACGAATTCCTCCTTTGCTCTTGCAAACGCAAGGCTTCTTCTGAAAAACTACGTCGAGGTGCAGGGATCCTTCCAGAGGAGCAACGGCATAGTTTTAGCTGGAAGGGCTTGGCAGAGCAGCCGGGGAGAAAAGGCCTCCTGAGATTCTCTTTTCTTTCTGCCTGAATGCGGTCAATTGGCACTTGCCAAAGCAAGGTTTCCCAGCACAAACTACAAAGCAGCAGCTCTCTCCTGGCAGAGGAAATCCCATGCAGTGTTGCCCTGGCGAGATAGTGTTGCTACAGCGAGGCCCAGGGAAAACAGACTGCCTGGAGAAATCCTAGCAAAGCCCTGTGTTTCCCCACAGGAATGTATGTCAGTTTCAGTTCTTTGCCAGCAACGGAGCTCAGAAGCAACGTCAGATTGTGTGTATCTCAGTGAGAGAAAGAACACTGTGACTTCCCCCGTTCCTCTGACGAAAGCGGTTAGAGGGAGAAAAGCGTCCTTTGCTTTCGCTTTCCCGCAGTGAGCTCGGCAGATCTGCCCTTCGCGAAGGGCCGTTTTCCCCCGGAGAACTGCCTCGCGGTAGCCCTGTTCTGGAAGTGGAACGAGTATGCAGTGTTAGCGTTCAGCTATTGTGAAGGCTCGCTTTGGCCCAGGGCAAACGAAGCGCCGGGGGAAATCTTAGCAGAGCCCGGCGCCTTTCCACGGTTCAAAGCGTGGAACAGCAGACTCTTTTGCAAAGAAGAGAGCGCACAGGCAACAGCAGCCCGCACGTTTCTCAGTGAAAGGGAGAACTCCCTGACTTCATCCAGTCCTCTGAGCAAAGCAGGCAGAGGGAGAGAAACTTTCTTTCCTTCCTCTTTCCTGCAACGAATTCCTCCTTTGCTCTTGCAAACGCAAGGCTTCTTCTGAAAAACTACGTCGCGGTGCAGGGATCCTTCCAGAGGAGCAACGGCACACTTTTAGCTGGAAGGGCTTGGCAGAGCAGCCGGCGAGAAAAGGCCTCTTGCGATTCTCTTTTCTTTCTGCCTGAATGCGGTCAATTGGCACTTGCCAAAGCAAGGTTTCCCAGCACAAACTACAAAGCAGCAGCTCTCTCCTGGCAGAGGAAATCCCATGCAGTGTTGCCCTGGCGATATAGTGTTGCTACAGCGAGGCCCAGGGAAAACAGACTGCCTAGAGAAATCCTAGCAAAGCCCTGTGTTTCCCCACAGGAATGTATGTCAGTTTCAGTTCTTTGCCAGCAACGGAGCTCACAGGCAACGTCAGATTGTGTGTATCTCAGTGAGAGAAAGAACACTGTCAGTTCCCCCGTTCCTCTGACGAAAGCGGTTAGAGGGAGAAAAGCGTCCTTTGCTTTCGCTTTCCCGCAGTGAGCTCGGCAGATCTGCCCTTCGCGAAGGGCCGTTTTCTCCCGGAGAACTGCCTCGCGGTAGCCCTGTTCTGGAAGTGGAACGAGTATGCAGTGTTAGCGTTCAGCTATTGTGAAGGCTCGCTTTGGCCCAGGGCAAACGAAGCGCCGGGGGAATCTTAGCAGAGCCCGGCGCCTTTCCACGGTTCAAAGCGTGGAACAGCAGACTCTTTTGCAAAGAAGAGAGCGCACAGGCAACAGCAGCCCGCACGTTTCTCAGTGAAAGGGAGAACTCCCTGACTTCATCCAGTCCTCTGAGCAAAGCAGGCAGAGGGAGAGAAACTTTCTTTCCTTCCTCTTTCCTGCAACGAATTCCTCCTTTGCTCTTGCAAACGCAAGGCTTCTTCTGAAAAACTACGTCGCGGTGCAGGGATCCTTCCAGAGGAGCAACGGCATAGTTTTAGCTGGAAGGGCTTGGCAGAGCAGCCGGGGAGAAAAGGCCTCCTGAGATTCTCTTTTCTTTCTGCCTGAATGCGGTCAATTGGCACTTGCCAAAGCAAGGTGTTCCCAGCACAAACTACAAAGCAGCAGCTCTCTCCTGGCAGAGGAAATCCCATGCAGTGTTGCCCTGGCGAGATAGTGTTGCTACAGCGAGGCCAGGGAAAACAGACTGCCTGGAGAAATCCTAGCAAAGCCCTGTGTTTCCCCACAGGAATGTATGTCAGTTTCAGTTCTTTGCCAGCAACGGAGCTCAGAGGCAACGTCAGATTGTGTGTATCTCAGTGAGAGAAAGAACACTGTGACTTCCCCCGTTCCTCTGACGAAAGCGGTTAGAGGGAGAAAAGCGTCCTTTGCTTTCGCTTTCCCGCAGTGAGCTCGCAGATCTGCCCTTCGCGAAGGGCCGTTTTCCCCCGGAGAACTGCCTCGCGGTAGCCCTGTTCTGGAAGTGGAACGAGTATGCAGTGTTAGCGTTCAGCTATTGTGAAGGCTCGCTTTGGCCCAGGGCAACGAAGCGCCGGGGGAAATCTTAGCAGAGCCCGGCGCCTTTCCACGGTTCAAAGCGTGGAACAGCAGACTCTTTTGCAAAGAAGAGAGCGCACAGGCAACAGCAGCCCGCACGTTTCTCAGTGAAAGGGAGAACTCCCTGACTTCATCCAGTCCCTCTGAGCAAAGCAGGCAGAGGGAGAGAAACTTCTTTCCTTCCTCTTTCCTGCAACGAATCCTCCTTTGCTCTTTGCAAACGCAAGGCTTCTTCTGAAAAACTACGTCGCGGTGCAGGGATCCTTCCAGAGGAGCAACGGCATAGTTTTAGCTGGAAGGGCTTGGCAGAGCAGCCGGGAGAAAAGGCCTCCTGCGATTCTCTTTTCTTTCCGCCTGAATGCGGTCAATTGGCACTTGCCAAAGCAAGGTTTCCCAGCACAAACTACAAAGCAGCAGCTCTCTCCTGGCAGAGGAAATCCCATGCAGTGTTGCCCTGGCGAGATAGTGTTGCTACAGCGAGCCCAGGGAAAACAGACTGCCTAGAGAAATCTAGCAAAGCCTGTGTTTCCCCACAGGAATGTATGTCAGTTTCAGTTCTTTGCCAGCAACGGAGCTCACAGGCAACGTCAGATTGTGTGTATCTCAGTGAGAGAAAGAACACTGTGACTTCCCGCGTTCCTCTGACGAAAGCGGTTAGAGGGAGAAAAGCGTCCTTTGCTTTCGCTTTCCGCAGTGAGCTCGGCAGATTCTGCCCTTCGCGAAGGGCCGTTTCCCCCGGAGAACTGCCTCGCGGTAGCCCTGTTCTGGAAGCGGAACGAGTATGCAGTGTTAGCGTTCAGCTATTGTGAAGGCTCGCTTTGGCCCAGGGCAAACCGAAGCACCGGGGGAATCTTAGCAGAGCCCGGCGCCTTTCCACGGTTCAAAGCGTGGAACAGCAGACTCTTTTGCAAAGAAGAGAGCGCACAGGCAACAGCAGCCTGCACGTTTCTCAGTGAAAGGGAGAACTCCCTGACTTCATCAGTCCTCTGAGCAAAGCAGGCAGAGGGAGAGAAACTTTCTTCCTCTCTCTTTCCTGCAACGAATTCCTCCTTGCTCTTGCAAACGCAAGGCTTCTTCTGAAAAACTACGTCGCGGTGCAGGGATCCTTCCAGAGGAGCAACGGCACACTTTTAGCTGGAAGGGCTTGGCAGAGCAGCCGGCGAGAAAAGGCCTCTTGCGATTCTCTTTTCTTTCTGCCTGAATGCGGTCAATTGGCACTTGCCAAAGCAAGGTTTCCCAGCACAAACTACAAAGCAGCAGCTCTCTCCTGGCAGAGGAAATCCCATGCAGTGTTGCCCTGGCGAGATAGTGTTGCTACAGCGAGGCCCAGGGAAAACAGACTGCCTGGAGAAATCCTAGCAAAGCCCTGTGTTTCCCCACAGGAATGTATGTCAGTTTCAGTTCTTTGCCAGCAACGGAGCTCAGAGGCAACGTCAGATTGTGTGTATCTCAGTGAGAGAAAGAACACTGTGACTTCCCCCGTTCCTCTGACGAAAGCGGTTAGAGGGAGAAAAGCGTCTTTGCTTTCGCTTCCCGCAGTGAGCTCGGCAGATCTGCCCTTCGCGAAGGGCCGTTTCTCCCGGAGAACTGCCTCGCGGTAGCCCTGTTCTGGAAGTGGAACGAGTATGCAGTGTTAGCGTTCAGCTATTGTGAAGGCTCGCTTTGGCCCAGGGCAAACGAAGCGCCGGGGAAATCTTAGCAGAGCCCGGCGCCTTTCCACGGTTCAAAGCGTGTGGAACAGCAGACTCTTTTGCAAAGAAGAGAGCGCACAGGCAACAGCAGCCCGCACGTTTCTCAGTGAAAGGGAGAACTCCCTGACTTCATCCAGTTCTCTGAGCAAAGCAGGCAGAGGGAGAGAAACTTTCTTTCCTTCCTCTTTCCTGCAACGAATTCTCCTTTGCTCTTGCAAACGCAAGGCTTCTTCTGAAAAACTACGTCGCGGTGCAGGGATCCTTCCAGAGGAGCAACGGCACACTTTTAGCTGGAAGGGCTTGGCAGAGCAGCCGGCGAGAAAAGGCCTCTTGCGATCTCTTTTCTTTCTGCCTGAATGCGGTCAATTGGCACTTGCCAAAGCAAGGTTTCCCAGCACAAACTACAAGCAGCAGCTCTCTCCTGGCAGAGGAAATCCCATGCAGTGTTTGCCCTGGCGAGATAGTGTTGCTACAGCGAGGCCCAGGGAAAACAGCTGCCTGGAGAAATCCTAGCAAAGCCTGTGTTTCCCCACAGGAATGTATGTCAGTTTCAGTTCTTTGCCAGCAACGGAGCTCAGAGGCAACGTCAGATTGTGTGTATCTCAGTGAGAGAAAGAACACTGTGACTTCCCCCGTTCCTCTGACGAAAGCGGTTAGAGGGAGAAAAGCGTCCTTTGCTTTCGCTTTCCCGCAGTGAGCTCGGGCAGATCTGCCCTTCGCGAAGGGCCGTTTTCTCCCGGAGAACTGCCTCGCGGTAGCCCTGTTCTGGAAGTGGAACGAGTATGCAGTGTTAGCGTTCAGCTATTGTGAAGGCTCGCTTTGGCCCAGGGCAAACGAAGCGCCGGGGGAAATCTTAGCAGAGCCCGGCGCCTTTCCACGGTTCAAAGCGTGGAACAGCCAGACTCTTTTGCAAAGAGAGAGCGCACAGGCAACAGCAGCCCCGCACGTTTCTCAGTGAAAGGGAGAACTCCCTGACTTCATCAGTCCTCTGAGCAAAGCAGGCAAGGGAGAGAACCACTTTCTTTCCTTCCTCTTTCCTGCAACGAATTCCTCCTTGCTCTTGCAAACGCAAGGCTTCTTCTGAAAAACTACGTCGCGGTGCAGGGATCCTTCCAGAGGAGCAACGGCATAGTTTTAGCTGGAAGGGCTTGGCAGAGCAGCCGGGGAGAAAAGGCCTCCTGCGATTCTCTTTTCTTTCTGCCTGAATGCGGTCAATTGGCACTTGCCAAAGCAAGGTTTCCCAGCACAAACTACAAAGCAGCTGCTCTCTCCTGCAGAGGAAATCCATGCAGTGTTGCCCTGGCGAGATAGTGTTGCTACAGCGAGGCCCAGGGAAAACAGACTGCCTAGAGAAATCCTAGCAAAGCCCTGTGTTTCCCCACAGGAATTATGTCAGTTTCAGTTCTTTGCCAGCAACGGAGCTCACAGGCAACGTCAGATTGTGTGTATCTCAGTGAGAGAAAGAACACTGTGACTTCCCCCGTTCCTCTGACGAAGCGGTTAGAGGGAGAAAGCGTCTTTGCTTTCGCTTTCCGCAGTGAGCTCGGCTGATCTGCCCTTCGCGAAGGGCCGTTTTCTCCCGGAGACTGCCTCGCGGTAGCCTGTTCTGGAAGTGGAACGAGTATGCAGTGTTAGCGTTCAGCTATTGTGAAGGCTCGCTTTGGCCCAGGCAAACGAAAGCGCCGGGGGAAATCTTAGCAGAGCCCGGCGCCTTTCCACGGTTCAAAGCGTGGAACAGCAGGACTCTTTTGCAAAGAAGAGGAGCGCACAGGCAACAGCAGCCCGCACGTTTCTCAGTGAAAGGGAGAACTCCCTGACTTCATCCAGTTCTCTGAGCAAGGCAGGCAGAGGGAGAGAAACTTTCTTTCCTTCCTCTTTCCTGCAACGAATTCCTCCTTTGCTCTTGCAAACCGCAAGGCTTCTTCTGAAAACTACGTCGCGGTGCAGGGATCCTTCCAGAGGAGCAACGGCACAGTTTTAGCTGGAAGGCTTGGCAGAGCAGCCGGGGAGAAAAGGCCTCTTGCGATCTCTTTCTTTCTGCCTGAATGCGGTCAATTGCACTTGCCAAAGCAAGGTTTCCCAGCACAAACTACAAAGCAGCAGCTCTCTCCTGCAGAGGAAATCCCATGCAGTGTTGCCCTGGCGAGATAGTGTTGCTACAGCGAGGCCCAGGGAAAACAGACTGCCTAGAGAAATCCTAGCAAAGCCCTGTGTTTCAATACTAATCTCTCTATG
>NW_026975376.1:0-70151 GCF_030014295.1 Loxodonta africana | reverse complement strand
CATAGAGAGATAGTATTCATCCAGTCCTCTGAGTAAAGCAGGCAGAGGAGAGAAACTTTCTTTCCTTCCTCTTTCCTGCAACGAATTCCTCCTTTGCTCTTGCAAACGCAAGGCTTCTTCTGAAAAACTACGTCGCGGTGCAGGGATCCTTCCAGAGGAGCAACGGCATAGTTTTAGCTGTAAGGGCTTGGCAGAGCAGCCGGGGAGAAAAGGCCTCTTGCGATTCTCTTTTCTTTCTGCCTGAATGCGGTCAATTGGCACTTGCCAAAGCAAGGTTTCCCAGCACAAACTACAAAGCAGCAGCTCCCTCCTGGCAGAGGAAATCCCATGCAGTGTTGCCCTGGCGAGATAGTGTTGCTACAGCGAGGCCCAGGGAAAACAGACTGCCTAGAGAAATCCTAGCAAAGCCCTGTGTTTCCCCACAGGAATGTATGTCAGTTTCAGTTCTTTGCCAGCAACGGAGCTCAGAGGCAACGTCAGATCGTGTGTATCTCAGTGAGAGAAAGAACACTGTGACTTCCCCCGTTCCTCTGACGAAAGCGGTTAGAGGGAGAAAAGCGTCCTTTGCTTTCGCTTTCCCGCAGTGAGCTCGGCAGATCTGCCCTTCGCGAAGGGCCGTTTTCCCCCGGAGAACTGCCTCGCGGTAGCCCTGTTCTGGAAGTGGAACGAGTATGCAGTGTTAGCGTTCAGCTATTGTGAAGGCTCGCTTTGGCCCAGGGCAAACGAAGCGCCGGGGGAAATCTTAGCAGAGCCCGGCGCCTTTCCACGGTTCAAAGCCTGGAACTGCAGACTCTTTTGCAAAGAAGAGAGCGCCCAGGCAACAGCAGCCTGCACGTTTCTCAGTGAAAGGGAGAACGTCCTAACTTCATCCAGTCCTCTGAGTAAAGCAGGCAGAGGGAGAGAAACTTTCTTTCCTTCCTCTTTCCTGCAACGAATTCCTCCTTTGCTCTTGCAAACGCAAGGCTTCTTCTGAAAAACTACGTCGCGGTGCAGGGATCCTTCCAGAGGAGCAACGGCATAGTTTTAGCTGTAAGGGCTTGGCAGAGCAGCCGGGGAGAAAAGGCCTCTTGCGATTCTCTTTTCTTTCTGCCTGAATGCGGTCAATTGGCACTTGCCAAAGCAAGGTTTCCCAGCACAAACTACAAAGCAGCAGCTCTCTCCTGGCAGAGGAAATCCCATGCAGTGTTGCCCTGGCGAGATAGTGTTGCTACAGCGAGGCCCAGGGAAAACAGACTGCCTAGAGAAATCCTAGCAAAGCCCTGTGTTTCCCCACAGGAATGTATGTCAGTTTCAGTTCTTTGCCAGCAACGGAGCTCAGAGGCAACGTCAGATCGTGTGTATCTCAGTGAGAGAAAGAACACTGTGACTTCCCCCGTTCCTCTGACGAAAGCGGTTAGAGGGAGAAAAGCGTCCTTTGCTTTCGCTTTCCCGCAGTGAGCTCGGCAGATCTGCCCTTCGCGAAGGGCCGTTTTCCCCCGGAGAACTGCCTCGCGGTAGCCCTGTTCTGGAAGTGGAACGAGTATGCAGTGTTAGCGTTCAGCTATTGTGAAGGCTCGCTTTGGCCCAGGGCAAACGAAGCGCCGGGGGAAATCTTAGCAGAGCCCGGCGCCTTTCCACGGTTCAAAGCCTGGAACTGCAGACTCTTTTGCAAAGAAGAGAGCGCCCAGGCAACAGCAGCCTGCACGTTTCTCAGTGAAAGGGAGAACGTCCTAACTTCATCCAGTCCTCTGAGTAAAGCAGGCAGAGGGAGAGAAACTTTCTTTCCTTCCTCTTTCCTGCAACGAATTCCTCCTTTGCTCTTGCAAACGCAAGGCTTCTTCTGAAAAACTACGTCGCGGTGCAGGGATCCTTCCAGAGGAGCAGCGGCATAGTTTTAGCTGTAAGGGCTTGGCAGAGCAGCCGGGGAGAAAAGGCCTCTTGCGATTCTCTTTTCTTTCTGCCTGAATGCGGTCAATTGGCACTTGCCAAAGCAAGGTTTCCCAGCACAAACTACAAAGCAGCAGCTCCCTCCTGGCAGAGGAAATCCCATGCAGTGTTGCCCTGGCGAGATAGTGTTGCTACAGCGAGGCCCAGGGAAAACAGACTGCCTAGAGAAATCCTAGCAAAGCCCTGTGTTTCCCCACAGGAATGTATGTCAGTTTCAGTTCTTTGCCAGCAACGGAGCTCAGAAGCAACGTCAGATTGTGTGTATCTCAGTGAGAGAAAGAACACTGTGACTTCCCCCGTTCCTCTGACGAAAGCGGTTAGAGGGAGAAAAGCGTCCTTTGCTTTCGCTTTCCCGCAGTGAGCTCGGCAGATCTGCCCTTCGCGAAGGGCCGTTTTCCCCCGGAGAACTGCCTCGCGGTAGCCCTGTTCTGGAAGTGGAACGAGTATGCAGTGTTAGCGTTCAGCTATTGTGAAGGCTCGCTTTGGCCCAGGGCAAACGAAGCGCCGGGGGAAATCTTAGCAGAGCCCGGCGCCTTTCCACGGTTCAAAGCCTGGAACTGCAGACTCTTTTGCAAAGAAGAGAGCGCCCAGGCAACAGCAGCCTGCACGTTTCTCAGTGAAAGGGAGAACGTCCTAACTTCATCCAGTCCTCTGAGTAAAGCAGGCAGAGGGAGAGAAACTTTCTTTCCTTCCTCTTTCCTGCAACGAATTCCTCCTTTGCTCTTGCAAACGCAAGGCTTCTTCTGAAAAACTACGTCGCGGTGCAGGGATCCTTCCAGAGGAGCAACGGCATAGTTTTAGCTGGAAGGGCTTGGCAGAGCAGCCGGGGAGAAAAGGCCTCTTGCGATTCTCTTTTCTTTCTGCCTGAATGCGGTCAATTGGCACTTGCCAAAGCAAGGTTTCCCAGCACAAACTACAAAGCAGCAGCTCTCTCCTGGCAGAGGAAATCCCATGCAGTGTTGCCCTGGCGAGATAGTGTTGCTACAGCGAGGCCCAGGGAAAACAGACTGCCTAGAGAAATCCTAGCAAAGCCCTGTGTTTCCCCACAGGAATGTATGTCAGTTTCAGTTCTTTGCCAGCAACGGAGCTCAGAGGCAACGTCAGATCGTGTGTATCTCAGTGAGAGAAAGAACACTGTGACTTCCCCCGTTCCTCTGACGAAAGCGGTTAGAGGGAGAAAAGCGTCCTTTGCTTTCGCTTTCCCGCAGTGAGCTCGGCAGATCTGCCCTTCGCGAAGGGCCGTTTTCCCCCGGAGAACTGCCTCGCGGTAGCCCTGTTCTGGAAGTGGAACGAGTATGCAGTGTTAGCGTTCAGCTATTGTGAAGGCTCGCTTTGGCCCAGGGCAAACGAAGCGCCGGGGGAAATCTTAGCAGAGCCCGGCGCCTTTCCACGGTTCAAAGCCTGGAACTGCAGACTCTTTTGCAAAGAAGAGAGCGCCCAGGCAACAGCAGCCTGCACGTTTCTCAGTGAAAGGGAGAACGTCCTAACTTCATCCAGTCCTCTGAGTAAAGCAGGCAGAGGGAGAGAAACTTTCTTTCCTTCCTCTTTCCTGCAACGAATTCCTCCTTTGCTCTTGCAAACGCAAGGCTTCTTCTGAAAAACTACGTCGCGGTGCAGGGATCCTTCCAGAGGAGCAGCGGCATAGTTTTAGCTGTAAGGGCTTGGCAGAGCAGCCGGGGAGAAAAGGCCTCTTGCGATTCTCTTTTCTTTCTGCCTGAATGCGGTCAATTGGCACTTGCCAAAGCAAGGTTTCCCAGCACAAACTACAAAGCAGCAGCTCCCTCCTGGCAGAGGAAATCCCATGCAGTGTTGCCCTGGCGAGATAGTGTTGCTACAGCGAGGCCCAGGGAAAACAGACTGCCTAGAGAAATCCTAGCAAAGCCCTGTGTTTCCCCACAGGAATGTATGTCAGTTTCAGTTCTTTGCCAGCAACGGAGCTCAGAAGCAACGTCAGATTGTGTGTATCTCAGTGAGAGAAAGAACACTGTGACTTCCCCCGTTCCTCTGACGAAAGCGGTTAGAGGGAGAAAAGCGTCCTTTGCTTTCGCTTTCCCGCAGTGAGCTCGGCAGATCTGCCCTTCGCGAAGGGCCGTTTTCCCCCGGAGAACTGCCTCGCGGTAGCCCTGTTCTGGAAGTGGAACGAGTATGCAGTGTTAGCGTTCAGCTATTGTGAAGGCTCGCTTTGGCCCAGGGCAAACGAAGCGCCGGGGGAAATCTTAGCAGAGCCCGGCGCCTTTCCACGGTTCAAAGCCTGGAACTGCAGACTCTTTTGCAAAGAAGAGAGCGCCCAGGCAACAGCAGCCTGCACGTTTCTCAGTGAAAGGGAGAACGTCCTAACTTCATCCAGTCCTCTGAGTAAAGCAGGCAGAGGGAGAGAAACTTTCTTTCCTTCCTCTTTCCTGCAACGAATTCCTCCTTTGCTCTTGCAAACGCAAGGCTTCTTCTGAAAAACTACGTCGCGGTGCAGGGATCCTTCCAGAGGAGCAACGGCATAGTTTTAGCTGTAAGGGCTTGGCAGAGCAGCCGGGGAGAAAAGGCCTCTTGCGATTCTCTTTTCTTTCTGCCTGAATGCGGTCAATTGGCACTTGCCAAAGCAAGGTTTCCCAGCACAAACTACAAAGCAGCAGCTCTCTCCTGGCAGAGGAAATCCCATGCAGTGTTGCCCTGGCGAGATAGTGTTGCTACAGCGAGGCCCAGGGAAAACAGACTGCCTAGAGAAATCCTAGCAAAGCCCTGTGTTTCCCCACAGGAATGTATGTCAGTTTCAGTTCTTTGCCAGCAACGGAGCTCAGAGGCAACGTCAGATTGTGTGTATCTCAGTGAGAGAAAGAACACTGTGACTTCCCCCGTTCCTCTGACGAAAGCGGTTAGAGGGAGAAAAGCGTCCTTTGCTTTCGCTTTCCCGCAGTGAGCTCGGCAGATCTGCCCTTCGCGAAGGGCCGTTTTCCCCCGGAGAACTGCCTCGCGGTAGCCCTGTTCTGGAAGTGGAACGAGTATGCAGTGTTAGCGTTCAGCTATTGTGAAGGCTCGCTTTGGCCCAGGGCAAACGAAGCGCCGGGGGAAATCTTAGCAGAGCCCGGCGCCTTTCCACGGTTCAAAGCCTGGAACTGCAGACTCTTTTGCAAAGAAGAGAGCGCCCAGGCAACAGCAGCCTGCACGTTTCTCAGTGAAAGGGAGAACGTCCTAACTTCATCCAGTCCTCTGAGTAAAGCAGGCAGAGGGAGAGAAACTTTCTTTCCTTCCTCTTTCCTGCAACGAATTCCTCCTTTGCTCTTGCAAACGCAAGGCTTCTTCTGAAAAACTACGTCGCGGTGCAGGGATCCTTCCAGAGGAGCAACGGCATAGTTTTAGCTGGAAGGGCTTGGCAGAGCAGCCGGGGAGAAAAGGCCTCTTGCGATTCTCTTTTCTTTCTGCCTGAATGCGGTCAATTGGCACTTGCCAAAGCAAAGTTTCCCAGCACAAACTACAAAGCAGCAGCTCCCTCCTGGCAGAGGAAATCCCATGCAGTGTTGCCCTGGCGAGATAGTGTTGCTACAGCGAGGCCCAGGGAAAACAGACTGCCTAGAGAAATCCTAGCAAAGCCCTGTGTTTCCCCACAGGAATGTATGTCAGTTTCAGTTCTTTGCCAGCAACGGAGCTCAGAGGCAACGTCAGATCGTGTGTATCTCAGTGAGAGAAAGAAGACTGTGACTTCCCCCGTTCCTCTGACGAAAGCGGTTAGAGGGAGAAAAGCGTCCTTTGCTTTCGCTTTCCCGCAGTGAGCTCGGCAGATCTGCCCTTCGCGAAGGGCCGTTTTCCCCCGGAGAACTGCCTCGCGGTAGCCCTGTTCTGGAAGTGGAACGAGTATGCAGTGTTAGCGTTCAGCTATTGTGAAGGCTCGCTTTGGCCCAGGGCAAACGAAGAGCCGGGGGAAATCTTAGCAGAGCCCGGCGCCTTTCCACGGTTCAAAGCCTGGAACTGCAGACTCTTTTGCAAAGAAGAGAGCGCCCAGGCAACAGCAGCCTGCACGTTTCTCAGTGAAAGGGAGAACGTCCTAACTTCATCCAGTCCTCTGAGTAAAGCAGGCAGAGGGAGAGAAACTTTCTTTCCTTCCTCTTTCCTGCAACGAATTCCTCCTTTGCTCTTGCAAACGCAAGGCTTCTTCTGAAAAACTACGTCGCGGTGCAGGGATCCTTCCAGAGGAGCAGCGGCATAGTTTTAGCTGTAAGGGCTTGGCAGAGCAGCCGGGGAGAAAAGGCCTCTTGCGATTCTCTTTTCTTTCTGCCTGAATGCGGTCAATTGGCACTTGCCAAAGCAAGGTTTCCCAGCACAAACTACAAAGCAGCAGCTCCCTCCTGGCAGAGGAAATCCCATGCAGTGTTGCCCTGGCGAGATAGTGTTGCTACAGCGAGGCCCAGGGAAAACAGACTGCCTAGAGAAATCCTAGCAAAGCCCTGTGTTTCCCCACAGGAATGTATGTCAGTTTCAGTTCTTTGCCAGCAACGGAGCTCAGAAGCAACGTCAGATTGTGTGTATCTCAGTGAGAGAAAGAACACTGTGACTTCCCCCGTTCCTCTGACGAAAGCGGTTAGAGGGAGAAAAGCGTCCTTTGCTTTCGCTTTCCCGCAGTGAGCTCGGCAGATCTGCCCTTCGCGAAGGGCCGTTTTCCCCCGGAGAACTGCCTCGCGGTAGCCCTGTTCTGGAAGTGGAACGAGTATGCAGTGTTAGCGTTCAGCTATTGTGAAGGCTCGCTTTGGCCCAGGGCAAACGAAGAGCCGGGGGAAATCTTAGCAGAGCCCGGCGCCTTTCCACGGTTCAAAGCCTGGAACTGCAGACTCTTTTGCAAAGAAGAGAGCGCCCAGGCAACAGCAGCCTGCACGTTTCTCAGTGAAAGGGAGAACTTCCTAACTTCATCCAGTCCTCTGAGTAAAGCAGGCAGAGGGAGAGAAACTTTCTTTCCTTCCTCTTTCCTGCAACGAATTCCTCCTTTGCTCTTGCAAACGCAAGGCTTCTTCTGAAAAACTACGTCGCGGTGCAGGGATCCTTCCAGAGGAGCAACGGCATAGTTTTAGCTGTAAGGGCTTGGCAGAGCAGCCGGGGAGAAAAGGCCTCTTGCGATTCTCTTTTCTTTCTGCCTGAATGCGGTCAATTGGCACTTGCCAAAGCAAGGTTTCCCAGCACAAACTACAAAGCAGCAGCTCCCTCCTGGCAGAGGAAATCCCATGCAGTGTTGCCCTGGCGAGATAGTGTTGCTACAGCGAGGCCCAGGGAAAACAGACTGCCTAGAGAAATCCTAGCAAAGCCCTGTGTTTCCCCACAGGAATGCATGTCAGTTTCAGTTCTTTGCCAGCAACGGAGCTCAGAAGCAACGTCAGATTGTGTGTATCTCAGTGAGAGAAAGAACACTGTGACTTCCCCCGTTCCTCTGACGAAAGCGGTTAGAGGGAGAAAAGCGTCCTTTGCTTTCGCTTTCCCGCAGTGAGCTCGGCAGATCTGCCCTTCGCGAAGGGCCGTTTTCCCCCGGAGAACTGCCTCGCGGTAGCCCTGTTCTGGAAGTGGAACGAGTATGCAGTGTTAGCGTTCAGCTATTGTGAAGGCTCGCTTTGGCCCAGGGCAAACGAAGAGCCGGGGGAAATCTTAGCAGAGCCCGGCGCCTTTCCACGGTTCAAAGCCTGGAACTGCAGACTCTTTTGCAAAGAAGAGAGCGCCCAGGCAACAGCAGCCTGCACGTTTCTCAGTGAAAGGGAGAACTTCCTAACTTCATCCAGTCCTCTGAGTAAAGCAGGCAGAGGGAGAGAAACTTTCTTTCCTTCCTCTTTCCTGCAACGAATTCCTCCTTTGCTCTTGCAAACGCAAGGCTTCTTCTGAAAAACTACGTCGCGGTGCAGGGATCCTTCCAGAGGAGCAACGGCATAGTTTTAGCTGTAAGGGCTTGGCAGAGCAGCCGGGGAGAAAAGGCCTCTTGCGATTCTCTTTTCTTTCTGCCTGAATGCGGTCAATTGGCACTTGCCAAAGCAAGGTTTCCCAGCACAAACTACAAAGCAGCAGCTCCCTCCTGGCAGAGGAAATCCCATGCAGTGTTGCCCTGGCGAGATAGTGTTGCTACAGCGAGGCCCAGGGAAAACAGACTGCCTAGAGAAATCCTAGCAAAGCCCTGTGTTTCCCCACAGGAATGCATGTCAGTTTCAGTTCTTTGCCAGCAACGGAGCTCAGAAGCAACGTCAGATTGTGTGTATCTCAGTGAGAGAAAGAACACTGTGACTTCCCCCGTTCCTCTGACGAAAGCGGTTAGAGGGAGAAAAGCGTCCTTTGCTTTCGCTTTCCCGCAGTGAGCTCGGCAGATCTGCCCTTCGCGAAGGGCCGTTTTCCCCCGGAGAACTGCCTCGCGGTAGCCCTGTTCTGGAAGTGGAACGAGTATGCAGTGTTAGCGTTCAGCTATTGTGAAGGCTCGCTTTGGCCCAGGGCAAACGAAGAGCCGGGGGAAATCTTAGCAGAGCCCGGCGCCTTTCCACGGTTCAAAGCCTGGAACTGCAGACTCTTTTGCAAAGAAGAGAGCGCCCAGGCAACAGCAGCCTGCACGTTTCTCAGTGAAAGGGAGAACGTCCTAACTTCATCCAGTCCTCTGAGTAAAGCAGGCAGAGGGAGAGAAACTTTCTTTCCTTCCTCTTTCCTGCAACGAATTCCTCCTTTGCTCTTGCAAACGCAAGGCTTCTTCTGAAAAACTACGTCGCGGTGCAGGGATCCTTCCAGAGGAGCAACGGCATAGTTTTAGCTGTAAGGGCTTGGCAGAGCAGCCGGGGAGAAAAGGCCTCTTGCGATTCTCTTTTCTTTCTGCCTGAATGTGGTCAATTGGCACTTGCCAAAGCAAGGTTTCCCAGCACAAACTACAAAGCAGCAGCTCTCTCCTGGCAGAGGAAATCCCATGCAGTGTTGCCCTGGCGAGATAGTGTTGCTACAGCGAGGCCCAGGGAAAACAGACTGCCTAGAGAAATCCTAGCAAAGCCCTGTGTTTCCCCACAGGAATGTATGTCAGTTTCAGTTCTTTGCCAGCAACGGAGCTCAGAGGCAACGTCAGATTGTGTGTATCTCAGTGAGAGAAAGAAGACTGTGACTTCCCCCGTTCCTCTGACGAAAGCGGTTAGAGGGAGAAAAGCGTCCTTTGCTTTCGCTTTCCCGCAGTGAGCTCGGCAGATCTGCCCTTCGCGAAGGGCCGTTTTCCCCCGGAGAACTGCCTCGCGGTAGCCCTGTTCTGGAAGTGGAACGAGTATGCAGTGTTAGCGTTCAGCTATTGTGAAGGCTCGCTTTGGCCCAGGGCAAACGAAGCGCCGGGGGAAATCTTAGCAGAGCCCGGCGCCTTTCCACGGTTCAAAGCCTGGAACTGCAGACTCTTTTGCAAAGAAGAGAGCGCCCAGGCAACAGCAGCCTGCACGTTTCTCAGTGAAAGGGAGAACGTCCTAACTTCATCCAGTCCTCTGAGTAAAGCAGGCAGAGAGAGAGAAACTTTCTTTCCTTCCTCTTTCCTGCAACGAATTCCTCCTTTGCTCTTGCAAACGCAAGGCTTCTTCTGAAAAACTACGTCGCGGTGCAGGGATCCTTCCAGAGGAGCAGCGGCATAGTTTTAGCTGTAAGGGCTTGGCAGAGCAGCCGGGGAGAAAAGGCCTCTTGCGATTCTCTTTTCTTTCTGCCTGAATGCGGTCAATTGGCACTTGCCAAAGCAAAGTTTCCCAGCACAAACTACAAAGCAGCAGCTCTCTCCTGGCAGAGGAAATCCCATGCAGTGTTGCCCTGGCGAGATAGTGTTGCTACAGCGAGGCCCAGGGAAAACAGACTGCCTAGAGAAATCCTAGCAAAGCCCTGTGTTTCTCCACAGGAATGTATGTCAGTTTCAGTTCTTTGCCAGCAACGGAGCTCAGAGGCAACGTCAGATTGTGTGTATCTCAGTGAGAGAAAGAACACTGTGACTTCCCCCGTTCCTCTGACGAAAGCGGTTAGAGGGAGAAAAGCGTCCTTTGCTTTCGCTTTCCCGCAGTGAGCTCGGCAGATCTGCCCTTCGCGAAGGGCCGTTTTCCCCCGGAGAACTGCCTCGCGGTAGCCCTGTTCTGGAAGTGGAACGAGTATGCAGTGTTAGCGTTCAGCTATTGTGAAGGCTCGCTTTGGCCCAGGGCAAACGAAGAGCCGGGGGAAATCTTAGCAGAGCCCGGCGCCTTTCCACGGTTCAAAGCCTGGAACTGCAGACTCTTTTGCAAAGAAGAGAGCGCCCAGGCAACAGCAGCCTGCACGTTTCTCAGTGAAAGGGAGAACGTCCTAACTTCATCCAGTCCTCTGAGTAAAGCAGGCAGAGGGAGAGAAACTTTCTTTCCTTCCTCTTTCCTGCAACGAATTCCTCCTTTGCTCTTGCAAACGCAAGGCTTCTTCTGAAAAACTACGTCGCGGTGCAGGGATCCTTCCAGAGGAGCAACGGCATAGTTTTAGCTGTAAGGGCTTGGCAGAGCAGCCGGGGAGAAAAGGCCTCTTGCGATTCTCTTTTCTTTCTGCCTGAATGCGGTCAATTGGCACTTGCCAAAGCAAGGTTTCCCAGCACAAACTACAAAGCAGCAGCTCCCTCCTGGCAGAGGAAATCCCATGCAGTGTTGCCCTGGCGAGATAGTGTTGCTACAGTGAGGCCCAGGGAAAACAGACTGCCTAGAGAAATCCTAGCAAAGCCCTGTGTTTCCCCACAGGAATGCATGTCAGTTTCAGTTCTTTGCCAGCAACGGAGCTCAGAAGCAACGTCAGATTGTGTGTATCTCAGTGAGAGAAAGAACACTGTGACTTCCCCCGTTCCTCTGACGAAAGCGGTTAGAGGGAGAAAAGCGTCCTTTGCTTTCGCTTTCCCGCAGTGAGCTCGGCAGATCTGCCCTTCGCGAAGGGCCGTTTTCCCCCGGAGAACTGCCTCGCGGTAGCCCTGTTCTGGAAGTGGAACGAGTATGCAGTGTTAGCGTTCAGCTATTGTGAAGGCTCGCTTTGGCCCAGGGCAAACGAAGCGCCGGGGGAAATCTTAGCAGAGCCCGGCGCCTTTCCACGGTTCAAAGCCTGGAACTGCAGACTCTTTTGCAAAGAAGAGAGCGCCCAGGCAACAGCAGCCTGCACGTTTCTCAGTGAAAGGGAGAACGTCCTAACTTCATCCAGTCCTCTGAGTAAAGCAGGCAGAGGGAGAGAAACTTTCTTTCCTTCCTCTTTCCTGCAACGAATTCCTCCTTTGCTCTTGCAAACGCAAGGCTTCTTCTGAAAAACTACGTCGCGGTGCAGGGATCCTTCCAGAGGAGCAACGGCATAGTTTTAGCTGTAAGGGCTTGGCAGAGCAGCCGGGGAGAAAAGGCCTCTTGCGATTCTCTTTTCTTTCTGCCTGAATGCGGTCAATTGGCACTTGCCAAAGCAAGGTTTCCCAGCACAAACTACAAAGCAGCAGCTCTCTCCTGGCAGAGGAAATCCCATGCAGTGTTGCCCTGGCGAGATAGTGTTGCTACAGCGAGGCCCAGGGAAAACAGACTGCCTAGAGAAATCCTAGCAAAGCCCTGTGTTTCCCCACAGGAATGTATGTCGGTTTCAGTCCTTTGCCAGCAACGGAGCTCAGAGGCAACGTCAGGTTGTGTGTATCTCAGTGAGAGAAAGAACACTGTGACTTCCCCCGTTCCTCTGACGAAAGCGGTTAGAGGGAGAAAAGCGTCCTTTGCTTTCGCTTTCCCGCAGTGAGCTCGGCAGATCTGCCCTTCGCGAAGGGCCGTTTTCCCCCGGAGAACTGCCTCGCGGTAGCCCTGTTCTGGAAGTGGAACGAGTATGCAGTGTTAGCGTTCAGCTATTGTGAAGGCTCGCTTTGGCCCAGGGCAAACGAAGCGCCGGGGGAAATCTTAGCAGAGCCCGGCGCCTTTCCACGGTTCAAAGCCTGGAACTGCAGACTCTTTTGCAAAGAAGAGAGCGCCCAGGCAACAGCAGCCTGCACGTTTCTCAGTGAAAGGGAGAACGTCCTAACTTCATCCAGTCCTCTGAGTAAAGCAGGCAGAGGGAGAGAAACTTTCTTTCCTTCCTCTTTCCTGCAACGAATTCCTCCTTTGCTCTTGCAAACGCAAGGCTTCTTCTGAAAAACTACGTCGCGGTGCAGGGATCCTTCCAGAGGAGCAACGGCATAGTTTTAGCTGTAAGGGCTTGGCAGAGCAGCCGGGGAGAAAAGGCCTCTTGCGATTCTCTTTTCTTTCTGCCTGAATGCGGTCAATTGGCACTTGCCAAAGCAAGGTTTCCCAGCACAAACTACAAAGCAGCAGCTCTCTCCTGGCAGAGGAAATCCCATGCAGTGTTGCCCTGGCGAGATAGTGTTGCTACAGCGAGGCCCAGGGAAAACAGACTGCCTGGAGAAATCCTAGCAAAGCCCTGTGTTTCCCCACAGGAATGTATGTCAGTTTCAGTCCTTTGCCAGCAACGGAGCTCAGAGGCAACGTCAGATTGTGTGTATCTCAGTGAGAGAAAGAACACTGTGACTTCCCCCGTTCCTCTGACGAAAGCGGTTAGAGGGAGAAAAGCGTCCTTTGCTTTCGCTTTCCCGCAGTGAGCTCGGCAGATCTGCCCTTCGCGAAGGGCCGTTTTCCCCCGGAGAACTGCCTCGCGGTAGCCCTGTTCTGGAAGTGGAACGAGTATGCAGTGTTAGCGTTCAGCTATTGTGAAGGCTCGCTTTGGCCCAGGGCAAACGAAGCGCCGGGGGAAATCTTAGCAGAGCCCGGCGCCTTTCCACGGTTCAAAGCCTGGAACTGCAGACTCTTTTGCAAAGGAGAGCGCCCAGGCAACAGCAGCCTGCACGTTTCTCAGTGAAAGGGAGAACGTCCTAACTTCATCCAGTCCTCTGAGTAAAGCAGGCAGAGGGAGAGAAACTTTCTTTCCTTCCTCTTTCCTGCAACGAATTCCTCCTTTGCTCTTGCAAACGCAAGGCTTCTTCTGAAAAACTACGTCGCGGTGCAGGGATCCTTCCAGAGGAGCAACGGCATAGTTTTAGCTGTAAGGGCTTGGCAGAGCAGCCGGGGAGAAAAGGCCTCTTGCGATTCTCTTTTCTTTCTGCCTGAATGCGGTCAATTGGCACTTGCCAAAGCAAAGTTTCCCAGCACAAACTACAAAGCAGCAGCTCTCTCCTGGCAGAGGAAATCCCATGCAGTGTTGCCCTGGCGACATAGTGTTGCTACAGCGAGGCCCAGGGAAAACAGACTGCCTAGAGAAATCCTAGCAAAGCCCTGTGTTTCTCCACAGGAATGTATGTCAGTTTCAGTTCTTTGCCAGCAACGGAGCTCAGAGGCAACGTCAGATTGTGTGTATCTCAGTGAGAGAAAGAAGACTGTGACTTCCCCCGTTCCTCTGACGAAAGCGGTTAGAGGGAGAAAAGCGTCCTTTGCTTTCGCTTTCCCGCAGTGAGCTCGGCAGATCTGCCCTTCGCGAAGGGCCGTTTTCCCCCGGAGAACTGCCTCGCGGTAGCCCTGTTCTGGAAGTGGAACGAGTATGCAGTGTTAGCGTTCAGCTATTGTGAAGGCTCGCTTTGGCCCAGGGCAAACGAAGAGCCGGGGGAAATCTTAGCAGAGCCCGGCGCCTTTCCACGGTTCAAAGCCTGGAACTGCAGACTCTTTTGCAAAGAAGAGAGCGCCCAGGCAACAGCAGCCTGCACGTTTCTCAGTGAAAGGGAGAACGTCCTAACTTCATCCAGTCCTCTGAGTAAAGCAGGCAGAGGGAGAGAAACTTTCTTTCCTTCCTCTTTCCTGCAACGAATTCCTCCTTTGCTCTTGCAAACGCAAGGCTTCTTCTGAAAAACTACGTCGCGGTGCAGGGATCCTTCCAGAGGAGCAACGGCATAGTTTTAGCTGTAAGGGCTTGGCAGAGCAGCCGGGGAGAAAAGGCCTCTTGCGATTCTCTTTTCTTTCTGCCTGAATGCGGTCAATTGGCACTTGCCAAAGCAAGGTTTCCCAGCACAAACTACAAAGCAGCAGCTCCCTCCTGGCAGAGGAAATCCCATGCAGTGTTGCCCTGGCGAGATAGTGTTGCTACAGCGAGGCCCAGGGAAAACAGACTGCCTAGAGAAATCCTAGCAAAGCCCTGTGTTTCCCCACAGGAATGCATGTCAGTTTCAGTTCTTTGCCAGCAACGGAGCTCAGAAGCAACGTCAGATTGTGTGTATCTCAGTGAGAGAAAGAACACTGTGACTTCCCCCGTTCCTCTGACGAAAGCGGTTAGAGGGAGAAAAGCGTCCTTTGCTTTCGCTTTCCCGCAGTTAGCTCGGCAGATCTGCCCTTCGCGAAGGGCCGTTTTCCCCCGGAGAACTGCCTCGCGGTAGCCCTGTTCTGGAAGTGGAACGAGTATGCAGTGTTAGCGTTCAGCTATTGTGAAGGCTCGCTTTGGCCCAGGGCAAACGAAGCGCCGGGGGAAATCTTAGCAGAGCCCGGCGCCTTTCCACGGTTCAAAGCGTGGAACTGCAGACTCTTTTCCAAAGAACAGAGCGCCCAGGCAACAGCAGCCTGCACGTTTCTCAGTGAAAGGGAGAACGTCCTAACTTCATCCAGTCCTCTGAGTAAAGCAGGCAGAGGGAGAGAAACTTTCTTTCCATCCTCTTTCCTGCAACGAATTCCTCCTTTGCTCTTGCAAACGCAAGGCTTCTTCTGAAAAACTACGTCGCGGTGCAGGGATCCTTCCAGAGGAGCAACGGCATAGTTTTAGCTGTAAGGGCTTGGCAGAGCAGCCGGGGAGAAAAGGCCTCTTGCGATTCTCTTTTCTTTCTGCCTTAATGCGGTCAATTGGCACTTGCCAAAGCAAGGTTTCCCAGCACAAACTACAAAGCAGCAGGTCCCTCCTGGCAGAGGAAATCCCATGCAGTGTTGCCCTGGCGAGATAGTGTTGCTACAGCGAGGCCCAGGGAAAACAGACTGCCTAGAGAAATCCTAGCAAAGCCCTGTGTTTCCCCACAGGAATGTATGTCAGTTTCAGTTCTTTGCCAGCAACGGAGCTCAGAGGCAACGTCAGATTGTGTGTATCTCAGTGAGAGAAAGAAGACTGTGACTTCCCCCGTTCCTCTGACGAAAGCGGTTAGAGGGAGAAAAGCGTCCTTTGCTTTCGCTTTCCCGCAGTGAGCTCGGCAGATCTGCCCTTCGCGAAGGGCCGTTTCCCCCCGGAGAACTGCCTCGCGGTAGCCCTGTTCTGGAAGTGGAACGAGTATGCAGTGTTAGCGTTCAGCTATTGTGAAGGCTCGCTTTGGCCCAGGGCAAACGAAGCACCGGGGGAAATCTTAGCAGAGCCCGGCGCCTTTCCACAGTTGAAAGCCTGGAACTGCAGACTCTTTTGCAAAGAAGAGAGCGCCCAGGCAACAGCAGCCTGCACGTTTCTCAGTGAAAGGGAGAACGTCCTAACTTCATCCAGTCCTCTGAGTAAAGCAGGCAGAGGGAGAGAAACTTTCTTTCCTTCCTCTTTCCTGCAACGAATTCCTCCTTTGCTCTTGCAAACGCAAGGCTTCTTCTGAAAAACTACGTCGCGGTGCAGGGATCCTTCCAGAGGAGCAACGGCATAGTTTTAGCTGTAAGGGCTTGGCAGAGCAGCCGGGGAGAAAAGGCCTCTTGCGATTCTCTTTTCTTTCTGCCTGAATGCGGTCAATTGGCACTTGCCAAAGCAAGGTTTCCCAGCACAAACTACAAAGCAGCAGCTCCCTCCTGGCAGAGGAAATCCCATGCAGTGTTGCCCTGGCGAGATAGTGTTGCTACAGCGAGGCCCAGGGAAAACAGACTGCCTAGAGAAATCCTAGCAAAGCCCTGTGTTTCCCCACAGGAATGTATGTCAGTTTCAGTTCTTTGCCAGCAACGGAGCTCAGAGGCAACGTCAGATTGTGTGTATCTCAGTGAGAGAAAGAAGACTGTGACTTCCCCCGTTCCTCTGACGAAAGCGGTTAGAGGGAGAAAAGCGTCCTTTGCTTTCGCTTTCCCGCAGTGAGCTCGGCAGATCTGCCCTTCGCGAAGGGCCGTTTTCCCCCGGAGAACTGCCTCGCGGTAGCCCTGTTCTGGAAGTGGAACGAGTATGCAGTGTTAGCGTTCAGCTATTGTGAAGGCTCGCTTTGGCCCAGGGCAAACGAAGAGCCGGGGGAAATCTTAGCAGAGCCCGGCGCCTTTCCACGGTTCAAAGCCTGGAACTGCAGACTCTTTTGCAAAGAAGAGAGCGCCCAGGCAACAGCAGCCTGCACGTTTCTCAGTGAAAGGGAGAACGTCCTAACTTCATCCAGTCCTCTGAGTAAAGCAGGCAGAGGGAGAGAAACTTTCTTTCCTTCCTCTTTCCTGCAACGAATTCCTCCTTTGCTCTTGCAAACGCAAGGCTTCTTCTGAAAAACTACGTCGCGGTGCAGGGATCCTTCCAGAGGAGCAACGGCATAGTTTTAGCTGTAAGGGCTTGGCAGAGCAGCCGGGGAGAAAAGGCCTCTTGCGATTCTCTTTTCTTTCTGCCTGAATGCGGTCAATTGGCACTTGCCAAAGCAAGGTTTCCCAGCACAAACTACAAAGCAGCAGCTCTCTCCTGGCAGAGGAAATCCCATGCAGTGTTGCCCTGGCGAGATAGTGTTGCTACAGCGAGGCCCAGGGAAAACAGACTGCCTAGAGAAATCCTAGCAAAGCCCTGTGTTTCCCCACAGGAATGTATGTCAGTTTCAGTTCTTTGCCAGCAACGGAGCTCAGAGGCAACGTCAGATCGTGTGTATCTCAGTGAGAGAAAGAACACTGTGACTTCCCCCGTTCCTCTGACGAAAGCGGTTAGAGGGAGAAAAGCGTCCTTTGCTTTCGCTTTCCCGCAGTGAGCTCGGCAGATCTGCCCTTCGCGAAGGGCCGTTTTCCCCCGGAGAACTGCCTCGCGGTAGCCCTGTTCTGGAAGTGGAACGAGTATGCAGTGTTAGCGTTCAGCTATTGTGAAGGCTCGCTTTGGCCCAGGGCAAACGAAGCGCCGGGGGAAATCTTAGCAGAGCCCGGCGCCTTTCCACGGTTCAAAGCCTGGAACTGCAGACTCTTTTGCAAAGAAGAGAGCGCCCAGGCAACAGCAGCCTGCACGTTTCTCAGTGAAAGGGAGAACGTCCTAACTTCATCCAGTCCTCTGAGTAAAGCAGGCAGAGGGAGAGAAACTTTCTTTCCTTCCTCTTTCCTGCAACGAATTCCTCCTTTGCTCTTGCAAACGCAAGGCTTCTTCTGAAAAACTACGTCGCGGTGCAGGGATCCTTCCAGAGGAGCAGCGGCATAGTTTTAGCTGTAAGGGCTTGGCAGAGCAGCCGGGGAGAAAAGGCCTCTTGCGATTCTCTTTTCTTTCTGCCTGAATGCGGTCAATTGGCACTTGCCAAAGCAAAGTTTCCCAGCACAAACTACAAAGCAGCAGCTCTCTCCTGGCAGAGGAAATCCCATGCAGTGTTGCCCTGGCGAGATAGTGTTGCTACACCGAGGCCCAGGGAAAACAGACTGCCTAGAGAAATCCTAGCAAAGCCCTGTGTTTCCCCACAGGAATGCATGTCAGTTTCAGTTCTTTGCCAGCAACGGAGCTCAGAGGCAACGTCAGATTGTGTGTATCTCAGTGAGAGAAAGAACACTGTGACTTCCCCCGTTCCTCTGACGAAAGCGGTTAGAGGGAGAAAAGCGTCCTTTGCTTTCGCTTTCCCGCAGTGAGCTCGGCAGATCTGCCCTTCGCGAAGGGCCGTTTTCCCCCGGAGAACTGCCTCGCGGTAGCCCTGTTCTGGAAGTGGAACGAGTATGCAGTGTTAGCGTTCAGCTATTGTGAAGGCTCGCTTTGGCCCAGGGCAAACGAAGCGCCGGGGGAAATCTTAGCAGAGCCCGGCGCCTTTCCACGGTTCAAAGCCTGGAACTGCAGACTCTTTTGCAAAGGAGAGCGCCCAGGCAACAGCAGCCTGCACGTTTCTCAGTGAAAGGGAGAACGTCCTAACTTCATCCAGTCCTCTGAGTAAAGCAGGCAGAGGGAGAGAAACTTTCTTTCCTTCCTCTTTCCTGCAACGAATTCCTCCTTTGCTCTTGCAAACGCAAGGCTTCTTCTGAAAAACTACGTCGCGGTGCAGGGATCCTTCCAGAGGAGCGACGGCATAGTTTTAGCTGTAAGGGCTTGGCAGAGCAGCCGGGGAGAAAAGGCCTCTTGCGATTCTCTTTTCTTTCTGCCTGAATGCGGTCAATTGGCACTTGCCAAAGCAAAGTTTCCCAGCACAAACTACAAAGCAGCAGCTCTCTCCTGGCAGAGGAAATCCCATGCAGTGTTGCCCTGGCGAGATAGTGTTGCTACAGCGAGGCCCAGGGAAAACAGACTGCCTAGAGAAATCCTAGCAAAGCCCTGTGTTTCTCCACAGGAATGTATGTCAGTTTCAGTTCTTTGCCAGCAACGGAGCTCAGAGGCAACGTCAGATTGTGTGTATCTCAGTGAGAGAAAGAAGACTGTGACTTCCCCCGTTCCTCTGACGAAAGCGGTTAGAGGGAGAAAAGCGTCCTTTGCTTTCGCTTTCCCGCAGTGAGCTCGGCAGATCTGCCCTTCGCGAAGGGCCGTTTTCCCCCGGAGAACTGCCTCGCGGTAGCCCTGTTCTGGAAGTGGAACGAGTATGCAGTGTTAGCGTTCAGCTATTGTGAAGGCTCGCTTTGGCCCAGGGCAAACGAAGCGCCGGGGGAAATCTTAGCAGAGCCCGGCGCCTTTCCACGGTTCAAAGCCTGGAACTGCAGACTCTTTTGCAAAGAAGAGAGCGCCCAGGCAACAGCAGCCTGCACGTTTCTCAGTGAAAGGGAGAACGTCCTAACTTCATCCAGTCCTCTGAGTAAAGCAGGCAGAGGGAGAGAAACTTTCTTTCCTTCCTCTTTCCTGCAACGAATTCCTCCTTTGCTCTTGCAAACGCAAGGCTTCTTCTGAAAAACTACGTCGCGGTGCAGGGATCCTTCCAGAGGAGCAACGGCATAGTTTTAGCTGTAAGGGCTTGGCAGAGCAGCCGGGGAGAAAAGGCCTCTTGCGATTCTCTTTTCTTTCTGCCTGAATGCGGTCAATTGGCACTTGCCAAAGCAAGGTTTCCCAGCACAAACTACAAAGCAGCAGCTCTCTCCTGGCAGAGGAAATCCCATGCAGTGTTGCCCTGGCGAGATAGTGTTGCTACAGCGAGGCCCAGGGAAAACAGACTGCCTAGAGAAATCCTAGCAAAGCCCTGTGTTTCCCCACAGGAATGTATGTCAGTTTCAGTTCTTTGCCAGCAACGGAGCTCAGAGGCAACGTCAGATCGTGTGTATCTCAGTGAGAGAAAGAACACTGTGACTTCCCCCGTTCCTCTGACGAAAGCGGTTAGAGGGAGAAAAGCGTCCTTTGCTTTCGCTTTCCCGCAGTGAGCTCGGCAGATCTGCCCTTCGCGAAGGGCCGTTTTCCCCCGGAGAACTGCCTCGCGGTAGCCCTGTTCTGGAAGTGGAACGAGTATGCAGTGTTAGCGTTCAGCTATTGTGAAGGCTCGCTTTGGCCCAGGGCAAACGAAGCGCCGGGGGAAATCTTAGCAGAGCCCGGCGCCTTTCCACGGTTCAAAGCCTGGAACTGCAGACTCTTTTGCAAAGAAGAGAGCGCCCAGGCAACAGCAGCCTGCACGTTTCTCAGTGAAAGGGAGAACGTCCTAACTTCATCCAGTCCTCTGAGTAAAGCAGGCAGAGGGAGAGAAACTTTCTTTCCTTCCTCTTTCCTGCAACGAATTCCTCCTTTGCTCTTGCAAACGCAAGGCTTCTTCTGAAAAACTACGTCGCGGTGCAGGGATCCTTCCAGAGGAGCAGCGGCATAGTTTTAGCTGTAAGGGCTTGGCAGAGCAGCCGGGGAGAAAAGGCCTCTTGCGATTCTCTTTTCTTTCTGCCTGAATGCGGTCAATTGGCACTTGCCAAAGCAAAGTTTCCCAGCACAAACTACAAAGCAGCAGCTCTCTCCTGGCAGAGGAAATCCCATGCAGTGTTGCCCTGGCGAGATAGTGTTGCTACAGCGAGGCCCAGGGAAAACAGACTGCCTAGAGAAATCCTAGCAAAGCCCTGTGTTTCCCCACAGGAATGCATGTCAGTTTCAGTTCTTTGCCAGCAACGGAGCTCAGAGGCAACGTCAGATTGTGTGTATCTCAGTGAGAGAAAGAACACTGTGACTTCCCCCGTTCCTCTGACGAAAGCGGTTAGAGGGAGAAAAGCGTCCTTTGCTTTCGCTTTCCCGCAGTGAGCTCGGCAGATCTGCCCTTCGCGAAGGGCCGTTTTCCCCCGGAGAACTGCCTCGCGGTAGCCCTGTTCTGGAAGTGGAACGAGTATGCAGTGTTAGCGTTCAGCTATTGTGAAGGCTCGCTTTGGCCCAGGGCAAACGAAGCGCCGGGGGAAATCTTAGCAGAGCCCGGCGCCTTTCCACGGTTCAAAGCCTGGAACTGCAGACTCTTTTGCAAAGGAGAGCGCCCAGGCAACAGCAGCCTGCACGTTTCTCAGTGAAAGGGAGAACGTCCTAACTTCATCCAGTCCTCTGAGTAAAGCAGGCAGAGGGAGAGAAACTTTCTTTCCTTCCTCTTTCCTGCAACGAATTCCTCCTTTGCTCTTGCAAACGCAAGGCTTCTTCTGAAAAACTACGTCGCGGTGCAGGGATCCTTCCAGAGGAGCGACGGCATAGTTTTAGCTGTAAGGGCTTGGCAGAGCAGCCGGGGAGAAAAGGCCTCTTGCGATTCTCTTTTCTTTCTGCCTGAATGCGGTCAATTGGCACTTGCCAAAGCAAAGTTTCCCAGCACAAACTACAAAGCAGCAGCTCTCTCCTGGCAGAGGAAATCCCATGCAGTGTTGCCCTGGCGAGATAGTGTTGCTACAGCGAGGCCCAGGGAAAACAGACTGCCTAGAGAAATCCTAGCAAAGCCCTGTGTTTCTCCACAGGAATGTATGTCAGTTTCAGTTCTTTGCCAGCAACGGAGCTCAGAGGCAACGTCAGATTGTGTGTATCTCAGTGAGAGAAAGAAGACTGTGACTTCCCCCGTTCCTCTGACGAAAGCGGTTAGAGGGAGAAAAGCGTCCTTTGCTTTCGCTTTCCCGCAGTGAGCTCGGCAGATCTGCCCTTCGCGAAGGGCCGTTTTCCCCCGGAGAACTGCCTCGCGGTAGCCCTGTTCTGGAAGTGGAACGAGTATGCAGTGTTAGCGTTCAGCTATTGTGAAGGCTCGCTTTGGCCCAGGGCAAACGAAGCGCCGGGGGAAATCTTAGCAGAGCCCGGCGCCTTTCCACGGTTCAAAGCCTGGAACTGCAGACTCTTTTGCAAAGAAGAGAGCGCCCAGGCAACAGCAGCCTGCACGTTTCTCAGTGAAAGGGAGAACGTCCTAACTTCATCCAGTCCTCTGAGTAAAGCAGGCAGAGGGAGAGAAACTTTCTTTCCTTCCTCTTTCCTGCAACGAATTCCTCCTTTGCTCTTGCAAACGCAAGGCTTCTTCTGAAAAACTACGTCGCGGTGCAGGGATCCTTCCAGAGGAGCAACGGCATAGTTTTAGCTGTAAGGGCTTGGCAGAGCAGCCGGGGAGAAAAGGCCTCTTGCGATTCTCTTTTCTTTCTGCCTGAATGCGGTCAATTGGCACTTGCCAAAGCAAGGTTTCCCAGCACAAACTACAAAGCAGCAGCTCTCTCCTGGCAGAGGAAATCCCATGCAGTGTTGCCCTGGCGAGATAGTGTTGCTACAGCGAGGCCCAGGGAAAACAGACTGCCTAGAGAAATCCTAGCAAAGCCCTGTGTTTCCCCACAGGAATGTATGTCAGTTTCAGTTCTTTGCCAGCAACGGAGCTCAGAGGCAACGTCAGATCGTGTGTATCTCAGTGAGAGAAAGAACACTGTGACTTCCCCCGTTCCTCTGACGAAAGCGGTTAGAGGGAGAAAAGCGTCCTTTGCTTTCGCTTTCCCGCAGTGAGCTCGGCAGATCTGCCCTTCGCGAAGGGCCGTTTTCCCCCGGAGAACTGCCTCGCGGTAGCCCTGTTCTGGAAGTGGAACGAGTATGCAGTGTTAGCGTTCAGCTATTGTGAAGGCTCGCTTTGGCCCAGGGCAAACGAAGCGCCGGGGGAAATCTTAGCAGAGCCCGGCGCCTTTCCACGGTTCAAAGCCTGGAACTGCAGACTCTTTTGCAAAGAAGAGAGCGCCCAGGCAACAGCAGCCTGCACGTTTCTCAGTGAAAGGGAGAACGTCCTAACTTCATCCAGTCCTCTGAGTAAAGCAGGCAGAGGGAGAGAAACTTTCTTTCCTTCCTCTTTCCTGCAACGAATTCCTCCTTTGCTCTTGCAAACGCAAGGCTTCTTCTGAAAAACTACGTCGCGGTGCAGGGATCCTTCCAGAGGAGCAGCGGCATAGTTTTAGCTGTAAGGGCTTGGCAGAGCAGCCGGGGAGAAAAGGCCTCTTGCGATTCTCTTTTCTTTCTGCCTGAATGCGGTCAATTGGCACTTGCCAAAGCAAAGTTTCCCAGCACAAACTACAAAGCAGCAGCTCTCTCCTGGCAGAGGAAATCCCATGCAGTGTTGCCCTGGCGAGATAGTGTTGCTACAGCGAGGCCCAGGGAAAACAGACTGCCTAGAGAAATCCTAGCAAAGCCCTGTGTTTCCCCACAGGAATGCATGTCAGTTTCAGTTCTTTGCCAGCAACGGAGCTCAGAGGCAACGTCAGATTGTGTGTATCTCAGTGAGAGAAAGAACACTGTGACTTCCCCCGTTCCTCTGACGAAAGCGGTTAGAGGGAGAAAAGCGTCCTTTGCTTTCGCTTTCCCGCAGTGAGCTCGGCAGATCTGCCCTTCGCGAAGGGCCGTTTTCCCCCGGAGAACTGCCTCGCGGTAGCCCTGTTCTGGAAGTGGAACGAGTATGCAGTGTTAGCGTTCAGCTATTGTGAAGGCTCGCTTTGGCCCAGGGCAAACGAAGCGCCGGGGGAAATCTTAGCAGAGCCCGGCGCCTTTCCACGGTTCAAAGCCTGGAACTGCAGACTCTTTTGCAAAGGAGAGCGCCCAGGCAACAGCAGCCTGCACGTTTCTCAGTGAAAGGGAGAACGTCCTAACTTCATCCAGTCCTCTGAGTAAAGCAGGCAGAGGGAGAGAAACTTTCTTTCCTTCCTCTTTCCTGCAACGAATTCCTCCTTTGCTCTTGCAAACGCAAGGCTTCTTCTGAAAAACTACGTCGCGGTGCAGGGATCCTTCCAGAGGAGCAACGGCATAGTTTTAGCTGTAAGGGCTTGGCAGAGCAGCCGGGGAGAAAAGGCCTCTTGCGATTCTCTTTTCTTTCTGCCTGAATGCGGTCAATTGGCACTTGCCAAAGCAAAGTTTCCCAGCACAAACTACAAAGCAGCAGCTCTCTCCTGGCAGAGGAAATCCCATGCAGTGTTGCCCTGGCGAGATAGTGTTGCTACAGCGAGGCCCAGGGAAAACAGACTGCCTAGAGAAATCCTAGCAAAGCCCTGTGTTTCTCCACAGGAATGTATGTCAGTTTCAGTTCTTTGCCAGCAACGGAGCTCAGAGGCAACGTCAGATTGTGTGTATCTCAGTGAGAGAAAGAAGACTGTGACTTCCCCCGTTCCTCTGACGAAAGCGGTTAGAGGGAGAAAAGCGTCCTTTGCTTTCGCTTTCCCGCAGTGAGCTCGGCAGATCTGCCCTTCGCGAAGGGCCGTTTTCCCCCGGAGAACTGCCTCGCGGTAGCCCTGTTCTGGAAGTGGAACGAGTATGCAGTGTTAGCGTTCAGCTATTGTGAAGGCTCGCTTTGGCCCAGGGCAAACGAAGAGCCGGGGGAAATCTTAGCAGAGCCCGGCGCCTTTCCACGGTTCAAAGCCTGGAACTGCAGACTCTTTTGCAAAGAAGAGAGCGCCCAGGCAACAGCAGCCTGCACGTTTCTCAGTGAAAGGGAGAACGTCCTAACTTCATCCAGTCCTCTGAGTAAAGCAGGCAGAGGGAGAGAAACTTTCTTTCCTTCCTCTTTCCTGCAACGAATTCCTCCTTTGCTCTTGCAAACGCAAGGCTTCTTCTGAAAAACTACGTCGCGGTGCAGGGATCCTTCCAGAGGAGCAACGGCATAGTTTTAGCTGTAAGGGCTTGGCAGAGCAGCCGGGGAGAAAAGGCCTCTTGCGATTCTCTTTTCTTTCTGCCTGAATGCGGTCAATTGGCACTTGCCAAAGCAAGGTTTCCCAGCACAAACTACAAAGCAGCAGCTCCCTCCTGGCAGAGGAAATCCCATGCAGTGTTGCCCTGGCGAGATAGTGTTGCTACAGCGAGGCCCAGGGAAAACAGACTGCCTAGAGAAATCCTAGCAAAGCCCTGTGTTTCCCCACAGGAATGCATGTCAGTTTCAGTTCTTTGCCAGCAACGGAGCTCAGAAGCAACGTCAGATTGTGTGTATCTCAGTGAGAGAAAGAACACTGTGACTTCCCCCGTTCCTCTGACGAAAGCGGTTAGAGGGAGAAAAGCGTCCTTTGCTTTCGCTTTCCCGCAGTGAGCTCGGCAGATCTGCCCTTCGTGAAGGGCCGTTTTCCCCCGGAGAACTGCCTCGCGGTAGCCCTGTTCTGGAAGTGGAACGAGTATGCAGTGTTAGCGTTCAGCTATTGTGAAGGCTCGCTTTGGCCCAGGGCAAACGAAGAGCCGGGGGAAATCTTAGCAGAGCCCGGCGCCTTTCCACGGTTCAAAGCCTGGAACTGCAGACTCTTTTGCAAAGAAGAGAGCGCCCAGGCAACAGCAGCCTGCACGTTTCTCAGTGAAAGGGAGAACGTCCTAACTTCATCCAGTCCTCTGAGTAAAGCAGGCAGAGGGAGAGAAACTTTCTTTCCTTCCTCTTTCCTGCAACGAATTCCTCCTTTGCTCTTGCAAACGCAAGGCTTCTTCTGAAAAACTACGTCGCGGTGCAGGGATCCTTCCAGAGGAGCAACGGCATAGTTTTAGCTGTAAGGGCTTGGCAGAGCAGCCGGGGAGAAAAGGCCTCTTGCGATTCTCTTTTCTTTCTGCCTGAATGCGGTCAATTGGCACTTGCCAAAGCAAGGTTTCCCAGCACAAACTACAAAGCAGCAGCTCTCTCCTGGCAGAGGAAATCCCATGCAGTGTTGCCCTGGCGAGATAGTGTTGCTACAGCGAGGCCCAGGGAAAACAGACTGCCTAGAGAAATCCTAGCAAAGCCCTGTGTTTCCCCACAGGAATGTATGTCAGTTTCAGTTCTTTGCCAGCAACGGAGCTCAGAGGCAACGTCAGATTGTGTGTATCTCAGTGAGAGAAAGAACACTGTGACTTCCCCCGTTCCTCTGACGAAAGCGGTTAGAGGGAGAAAAGCGTCCTTTGCTTTCGCTTTCCCGCAGTGAGCTCGGCAGATCTGCCCTTCGCGAAGGGCCGTTTTCCCCCGGAGAACTGCCTCGCGGTAGCCCTGTTCTGGAAGTGGAACGAGTATGCAGTGTTAGCGTTCAGCTATTGTGAAGGCTCGCTTTGGCCCAGGGCAAACGAAGCGCCGGGGGAAATCTTAGCAGAGCCCGGCGCCTTTCCACGGTTCAAAGCCTGGAACTGCAGACTCTTTTGCAAAGAAGAGAGCGCCCAGGCAACAGCAGCCTGCACGTTTCTCAGTGAAAGGGAGAACGTCCTAACTTCATCCAGTCCTCTGAGTAAAGCAGGCAGAGGGAGAGAAACTTTCTTTCCTTCCTCTTTCCTGCAACGAATTCCTCCTTTGCTCTTGCAAACGCAAGGCTTCTTCTGAAAAACTACGTCGCGGTGCAGGGATCCTTCCAGAGGAGCAGCGGCATAGTTTTAGCTGTAAGGGCTTGGCAGAGCAGCCGGGGAGAAAAGGCCTCTTGCGATTCTCTTTTCTTTCTGCCTGAATGCGGTCAATTGGCACTTGCCAAAGCAAAGTTTCCCAGCACAAACTACAAAGCAGCAGCTCCCTCCTGGCAGAGGAAATCCCATGCAGTGTTGCCCTGGCGAGATAGTGTTGCTACAGCGAGGCCCAGGGAAAACAGACTGCCTAGAGAAATCCTAGCAAAGCCCTGTGTTTCCCCACAGGAATGTATGTCAGTTTCAGTTCTTTGCCAGCAACGGAGCTCAGAGGCAACGTCAGATCGTGTGTATCTCAGTGAGAGAAAGAACACTGTGACTTCCCCCGTTCCTCTGACGAAAGCGGTTAGAGGGAGAAAAGCGTCCTTTGCTTTCGCTTTCCCGCAGTGAGCTCGGCAGATCTGCCCTTCGCGAAGGGCCGTTTTCCCCCGGAGAACTGCCTCGCGGTAGCCCTGTTCTGGAAGTGGAACGAGTATGCAGTGTTAGCGTTCAGCTATTGTGAAGGCTCGCTTTGGCCCAGGGCAAACGAAGAGCCGGGGGAAATCTTAGCAGAGCCCGGCGCCTTTCCACGGTTCAAAGCCTGGAACTGCAGACTCTTTTGCAAAGAAGAGAGCGCCCAGGCAACAGCAGCCTGCACGTTTCTCAGTGAAAGGGAGAACGTCCTAACTTCATCCAGTCCTCTGAGTAAAGCAGGCAGAGGGAGAGAAACTTTCTTTCCTTCCTCTTTCCTGCAACGAATTCCTCCTTTGCTCTTGCAAACGCAAGGCTTCTTCTGAAAAACTACGTCGCGGTGCAGGGATCCTTCCAGAGGAGCAGCGGCATAGTTTTAGCTGTAAGGGCTTGGCAGAGCAGCCGGGGAGAAAAGGCCTCTTGCGATTCTCTTTTCTTTCTGCCTGAATGCGGTCAATTGGCACTTGCCAAAGCAAGGTTTCCCAGCACAAACTACAAAGCAGCAGCTCCCTCCTGGCAGAGGAAATCCCATGCAGTGTTGCCCTGGCGAGATAGTGTTGCTACAGCGAGGCCCAGGGAAAACAGACTGCCTAGAGAAATCCTAGCAAAGCCCTGTGTTTCCCCACAGGAATGTATGTCAGTTTCAGTTCTTTGCCAGCAACGGAGCTCAGAAGCAACGTCAGATTGTGTGTATCTCAGTGAGAGAAAGAACACTGTGACTTCCCCCGTTCCTCTGACGAAAGCGGTTAGAGGGAGAAAAGCGTCCTTTGCTTTCGCTTTCCCGCAGTGAGCTCGGCAGATCTGCCCTTCGCGAAGGGCCGTTTTCCCCCGGAGAACTGCCTCGCGGTAGCCCTGTTCTGGAAGTGGAACGAGTATGCAGTGTTAGCGTTCAGCTATTGTGAAGGCTCGCTTTGGCCCAGGGCAAACGAAGAGCCGGGGGAAATCTTAGCAGAGCCCGGCGCCTTTCCACGGTTCAAAGCCTGGAACTGCAGACTCTTTTGCAAAGAAGAGAGCGCCCAGGCAACAGCAGCCTGCACGTTTCTCAGTGAAAGGGAGAACGTCCTAACTTCATCCAGTCCTCTGAGTAAAGCAGGCAGAGGGAGAGAAACTTTCTTTCCTTCCTCTTTCCTGCAACGAATTCCTCCTTTGCTCTTGCAAACGCAAGGCTTCTTCTGAAAAACTACGTCGCGGTGCAGGGATCCTTCCAGAGGAGCAACGGCATAGTTTTAGCTGTAAGGGCTTGGCAGAGCAGCCGGGGAGAAAAGGCCTCTTGCGATTCTCTTTTCTTTCTGCCTGAATGCGGTCAATTGGCACTTGCCAAAGCAAGGTTTCCCAGCACAAACTACAAAGCAGCAGCTCTCTCCTGGCAGAGGAAATCCCATGCAGTGTTGCCCTGGCGAGATAGTGTTGCTACAGCGAGGCCCAGGGAAAACAGACTGCCTAGAGAAATCCTAGCAAAGCCCTGTGTTTCTCCACAGGAATGTATGTCAGTTTCAGTTCTTTGCCAGCAACGGAGCTCAGAGGCAACGTCAGATTGTGTGTATCTCAGTGAGAGAAAGAACACTGTGACTTCCCCCGTTCCTCTGACGAAAGCGGTTAGAGGGAGAAAAGCGTCCTTTGCTTTCGCTTTCCCGCAGTGAGCTCGGCAGATCTGCCCTTCGCGAAGGGCCGTTTTCCCCCGGAGAACTGCCTCGCGGTAGCCCTGTTCTGGAAGTGGAACGAGTATGCAGTGTTAGCGTTCAGCTATTGTGAAGGCTCGCTTTGGCCCAGGGCAAACGAAGAGCCGGGGGAAATCTTAGCAGAGCCCGGCGCCTTTCCACGGTTCAAAGCCTGGAACTGCAGACTCTTTTGCAAAGAAGAGAGCGCCCAGGCAACAGCAGCCTGCACGTTTCTCAGTGAAAGGGAGAACGTCCTAACTTCATCCAGTCCTCTGAGTAAAGCAGGCAGAGGGAGAGAAACTTTCTTTCCTTCCTCTTTCCTGCAACGAATTCCTCCTTTGCTCTTGCAAACGCAAGGCTTCTTCTGAAAAACTACGTCGCGGTGCAGGGATCCTTCCAGAGGAGCAGCGGCATAGTTTTAGCTGTAAGGGCTTGGCAGAGCAGCCGGGGAGAAAAGGCCTCTTGCGATTCTCTTTTCTTTCTGCCTGAATGCGGTCAATTGGCACTTGCCAAAGCAAAGTTTCCCAGCACAAACTACAAAGCAGCAGCTCTCTCCTGGCAGAGGAAATCCCATGCAGTGTTGCCCTGGCGAGATAGTGTTGCTACAGCGAGGCCCAGGGAAAACAGACTGCCTAGAGAAATCCTAGCAAAGCCCTGTGTTTCTCCACAGGAATGTATGTCAGTTTCAGTTCTTTGCCAGCAACGGAGCTCAGAGGCAACGTCAGATTGTGTGTATCTCAGTGAGAGAAAGAACACTGTGACTTCCCCCGTTCCTCTGACGAAAGCGGTTAGAGGGAGAAAAGCGTCCTTTGCTTTCGCTTTCCCGCAGTGAGCTCGGCAGATCTGCCCTTCGCGAAGGGCCGTTTTCCCCCGGAGAACTGCCTCGCGGTAGCCCTGTTCTGGAAGTGGAACGAGTATGCAGTGTTAGCGTTCAGCTATTGTGAAGGCTCGCTTTGGCCCAGGGCAAACGAAGAGCCGGGGGAAATCTTAGCAGAGCCCGGCGCCTTTCCACGGTTCAAAGCCTGGAACTGCAGACTCTTTTGCAAAGAAGAGAGCGCCCAGGCAACAGCAGCCTGCACGTTTCTCAGTGAAAGGGAGAACGTCCTAACTTCATCCAGTCCTCTGAGTAAAGCAGGCAGAGGGAGAGAAACTTTCTTTCCTTCCTCTTTCCTGCAACGAATTCCTCCTTTGCTCTTGCAAACGCAAGGCTTCTTCTGAAAAACTACGTCGCGCTGCAGGGATCCTTCCAGAGGAGCAACGGCATAGTTTTAGCTGTAAGGGCTTGGCAGAGCAGCCGGGGAGAAAAGGCCTCTTGCGATTCTCTTTTCTTTCTGCCTGAATGCGGTCAATTGGCACTTGCCAAAGCAAGGTTTCCCAGCACAAACTACAAAGCAGCAGCTCCCTCCTGGCAGAGGAAATCCCATGCAGTGTTGCCCTGGCGAGATAGTGTTGCTACAGTGAGGCCCAGGGAAAACAGACTGCCTAGAGAAATCCTAGCAAAGCCCTGTGTTTCCCCACAGGAATGCATGTCAGTTTCAGTTCTTTGCCAGCAACGGAGCTCAGAAGCAACGTCAGATTGTGTGTATCTCAGTGAGAGAAAGAAGACTGTGACTTCCCCCGTTCCTCTGACGAAAGCGGTTAGAGGGAGAAAAGCGTCCTTTGCTTTCGCTTTCCCGCAGTGAGCTCGGCAGATCTGCCCTTCGCGAAGGGCCGTTTTCCCCCGGAGAACTGCCTCGCGGTAGCCCTGTTCTGGAAGTGGAACGAGTATGCAGTGTTAGCGTTCAGCTATTGTGAAGGCTCGCTTTGGCCCAGGGCAAACGAAGCGCCGGGGGAAATCTTAGCAGAGCCCGGCGCCTTTCCACGGTTCAAAGCCTGGAACTGCAGACTCTTTTGCAAAGAAGAGAGCGCCCAGGCAACAGCAGCCTGCACGTTTCTCAGTGAAAGGGAGAACGTCCTAACTTCATCCAGTCCTCTGAGTAAAGCAGGCAGAGGGAGAGAAACTTTCTTTCCTTCCTCTTTCCTGCAACGAATTCCTCCTTTGCTCTTGCAAACGCAAGGCTTCTTCTGAAAAACTACGTCGCGGTGCAGGGATCCTTCCAGAGGAGCAACGGCATAGTTTTAGCTGTAAGGGCTTGGCAGAGCAGCCGGGGAGAAAAGGCCTCTTGCGATTCTCTTTTCTTTCTGCCTGAATGCGGTCAATTGGCACTTGCCAAAGCAAGGTTTCCCAGCACAAACTACAAAGCAGCAGCTCTCTCCTGGCAGAGGAAATCCCATGCAGTGTTGCCCTGGCGAGATAGTGTTGCTACAGCGAGGCCCAGGGAAAACAGACTGCCTAGAGAAATCCTAGCAAAGCCCTGTGTTTCCCCACAGGAATGTATGTCAGTTTCAGTCCTTTGCCAGCAACGGAGCTCAGAGGCAACGTCAGATTGTGTGTATCTCAGTGAGAGAAAGAACACTGTGACTTCCCCCGTTCCTCTGACGAAAGCGGTTAGAGGGAGAAAAGCGTCCTTTGCTTTCGCTTTCCCGCAGTGAGCTCGGCAGATCTGCCCTTCGCGAAGGGCCGTTTTCCCCCGGAGAACTGCCTCGCGGTAGCCCTGTTCTGGAAGTGGAACGAGTATGCAGTGTTAGCGTTCAGCTATTGTGAAGGCTCGCTTTGGCCCAGGGCAAACGAAGCGCCGGGGGAAATCTTAGCAGAGCCCGGCGCCTTTCCACGGTTCAAAGCCTGGAACTGCAGACTCTTTTGCAAAGAAGAGAGCGCCCAGGCAACAGCAGCCTGCACGTTTCTCAGTGAAAGGGAGAACGTCCTAACTTCATCCAGTCCTCTGAGTAAAGCAGGCAGAGGGAGAGAAACTTTCTTTCCTTCCTCTTTCCTGCAACGAATTCCTCCTTTGCTCTTGCAAACGCAAGGCTTCTTCTGAAAAACTACGTCGCGGTGCAGGGATCCTTCCAGAGGAGCAACGGCATAGTTTTAGCTGTAAGGGCTTGGCAGAGCAGCCGGGGAGAAAAGGCCTCTTGCGATTCTCTTTTCTTTCTGCCTGAATGCGGTCAATTGGCACTTGCCAAAGCAAGGTTTCCCAGCACAAACTACAAAGCAGCAGCTCCCTCCTGGCAGAGGAAATCCCATGCAGTGTTGCCCTGGCGAGATAGTGTTGCTACAGCGAGGCCCAGGGAAAACAGACTGCCTAGAGAAATCCTAGCAAAGCCCTGTGTTTCCCCACAGGAATGTATGTCAGTTTCAGTTCTTTGCCAGCAACGGAGCTCAGAGGCAACGTCAGATTGTGTGTATCTCAGTGAGAGAAAGAACACTGTGACTTCCCCCGTTCCTCTGACGAAAGCGGTTAGAGGGAGAAAAGCGTCCTTTGCTTTCGCTTTCCCGCAGTGAGCTCGGCAGATCTGCCCTTCGCGAAGGGCCGTTTTCCCCCGGAGAACTGCCTCGCGGTAGCCCTGTTCTGGAAGTGGAACGAGTATGCAGTGTTAGCGTTCAGCTATTGTGAAGGCTCGCTTTGGCCCAGGGCAAACGAAGCGCCGGGGGAAATCTTAGCAGAGCCCGGCGCCTTTCCACGGTTCAAAGCCTGGAACTGCAGACTCTTTTGCAAAGAAGAGAGCGCCCAGGCAACAGCAGCCTGCACGTTTCTCAGTGAAAGGGAGAACGTCCTAACTTCATCCAGTCCTCTGAGTAAAGCAGGCAGAGGGAGAGAAACTTTCTTTCCTTCCTCTTTCCTGCAACGAATTCCTCCTTTGCTCTTGCAAACGCAAGGCTTCTTCTGAAAAACTACGTCGCGGTGCAGGGATCCTTCCAGAGGAGCAGCGGCATAGTTTTAGCTGTAAGGGCTTGGCAGAGCAGCCGGGGAGAAAAGGCCTCTTGCGATTCTCTTTTCTTTCTGCCTGAATGCGGTCAATTGGCACTTGCCAAAGCAAGGTTTCCCAGCACAAACTACAAAGCAGCAGCTCCCTCCTGGCAGAGGAAATCCCATGCAGTGTTGCCCTGGCGAGATAGTGTTGCTACAGCGAGGCCCAGGGAAAACAGACTGCCTAGAGAAATCCTAGCAAAGCCCTGTGTTTCTCCACAGGAATGTATGTCAGTTTCAGTTCTTTGCCAGCAACGGAGCTCAGAAGCAACGTCAGATTGTGTGTATCTCAGTGAGAGAAAGAACACTGTGACTTCCCCCGTTCCTCTGACGAAAGCGGTTAGAGGGAGAAAAGCGTCCTTTGCTTTCGCTTTCCCGCAGTGAGCTCGGCAGATCTGCCCTTCGCGAAGGGCCGTTTTCCCCCGGAGAACTGCCTCGCGGTAGCCCTGTTCTGGAAGTGGAACGAGTATGCAGTGTTAGCGTTCAGCTATTGTGAAGGCTCGCTTTGGCCCAGGGCAAACGAAGAGCCGGGGGAAATCTTAGCAGAGCCCGGCGCCTTTCCACGGTTCAAAGCCTGGAACTGCAGACTCTTTTGCAAAGAAGAGAGCGCCCAGGCAACAGCAGCCTGCACGTTTCTCAGTGAAAGGGAGAACGTCCTAACTTCATCCAGTCCTCTGAGTAAAGCAGGCAGAGGGAGAGAAACTTTCTTTCCTTCCTCTTTCCTGCAACGAATTCCTCCTTTGCTCTTGCAAACGCAAGGCTTCTTCTGAAAAACTACGTCGCGGTGCAGGGATCCTTCCAGAGGAGCAACGGCATAGTTTTAGCTGTAAGGGCTTGGCAGAGCAGCCGGGGAGAAAAGGCCTCTTGCGATTCTCTTTTCTTTCTGCCTGAATGCGGTCAATTGGCACTTGCCAAAGCAAGGTTTCCCAGCACAAACTACAAAGCAGCAGCTCTCTCCTGGCAGAGGAAATCCCATGCAGTGTTGCCCTGGCGAGATAGTGTTGCTACAGCGAGGCCCAGGGAAAACAGACTGCCTAGAGAAATCCTAGCAAAGCCCTGTGTTTCTCCACAGGAATGTATGTCAGTTTCAGTTCTTTGCCAGCAACGGAGCTCAGAGGCAACGTCAGATCGTGTGTATCTCAGTGAGAGAAAGAACACTGTGACTTCCCCCGTTCCTCTGACGAAAGCGGTTAGAGGGAGAAAAGCGTCCTTTGCTTTCGCTTTCCCGCAGTGAGCTCGGCAGATCTGCCCTTCGCGAAGGGCCGTTTTCCCCCGGAGAACTGCCTCGCGGTAGCCCTGTTCTGGAAGTGGAACGAGTATGCAGTGTTAGCGTTCAGCTATTGTGAAGGCTCGCTTTGGCCCAGGGCAAACGAAGAGCCGGGGGAAATCTTAGCAGAGCCCGGCGCCTTTCCACGGTTCAAAGCCTGGAACTGCAGACTCTTTTGCAAAGAAGAGAGCGCCCAGGCAACAGCAGCCTGCACGTTTCTCAGTGAAAGGGAGAACGTCCTAACTTCATCCAGTCCTCTGAGTAAAGCAGGCAGAGGGAGAGAAACTTTCTTTCCTTCCTCTTTCCTGCAACGAATTCCTCCTTTGCTCTTGCAAACGCAAGGCTTCTTCTGAAAAACTACGTCGCGGTGCAGGGATCCTTCCAGAGGAGCAACGGCATAGTTTTAGCTGTAAGGGCTTGGCAGAGCAGCCGGGGAGAAAAGGCCTCTTGCGATTCTCTTTTCTTTCTGCCTGAATGCGGTCAATTGGCACTTGCCAAAGCAAGGTTTCCCAGCACAAACTACAAAGCAGCAGCTCTCTCCTGGCAGAGGAAATCCCATGCAGTGTTGCCCTGGCGAGATAGTGTTGCTACAGCGAGGCCCAGGGAAAACAGACTGCCTAGAGAAATCCTAGCAAAGCCCTGTGTTTCCCCACAGGAATGTATGTCAGTTTCAGTTCTTTGCCAGCAACGGAGCTCAGAGGCAACGTCAGATTGTGTGTATCTCAGTGAGAGAAAGAACACTGTGACTTCCCCCGTTCCTCTGACGAAAGCGGTTAGAGGGAGAAAAGCGTCCTTTGCTTTCGCTTTCCCGCAGTGAGCTCGGCAGATCTGCCCTTCGCGAAGGGCCGTTTTCCCCCGGAGAACTGCCTCGCGGTAGCCCTGTTCTGGAAGTGGAACGAGTATGCAGTGTTAGCGTTCAGCTATTGTGAAGGCTCGCTTTGGCCCAGGGCAAACGAAGCGCCGGGGGAAATCTTAGCAGAGCCCGGCGCCTTTCCACGGTTCAAAGCCTGGAACTGCAGACTCTTTTGCAAAGAAGAGAGCGCCCAGGCAACAGCAGCCTGCACGTTTCTCAGTGAAAGGGAGAACGTCCTAACTTCATCCAGTCCTCTGAGTAAAGCAGACAGAGGGAGAGAAACTTTCTTTCCTTCCTCTTTCCTGCAACGAATTCCTCCTTTGCTCTTGCAAACGCAAGGCTTCTTCTGAAAAACTACGTCGCGGTGCAGGGATCCTTCCAGAGGAGCAGCGGCATAGTTTTAGCTGTAAGGGCTTGGCAGAGCAGCCGGGGAGAAAAGGCCTCTTGCGATTCTCTTTTCTTTCTGCCTGAATGCGGTCAATTGGCACTTGCCAAAGCAAAGTTTCCCAGCACAAACTACAAAGCAGCAGCTCTCTCCTGGCAGAGGAAATCCCATGCAGTGTTGCCCTGGCGAGATAGTGTTGCTACAGCGAGGCCCAGGGAAAACAGACTGCCTAGAGAAATCCTAGCAAAGCCCTGTGTTTCTCCACAGGAATGTATGTCAGTTTCAGTTCTTTGCCAGCAACGGAGCTCAGAGGCAACGTCAGATTGTGTGTATCTCAGTGAGAGAAAGAACACTGTGACTTCCCCCGTTCCTCTGACGAAAGCGGTTAGAGGGAGAAAAGCGTCCTTTGCTTTCGCTTTCCCGCAGTGAGCTCGGCAGATCTGCCCTTCGCGAAGGGCCGTTTTCCCCCGGAGAACTGCCTCGCGGTAGCCCTGTTCTGGAAGTGGAACGAGTATGCAGTGTTAGCGTTCAGCTATTGTGAAGGCTCGCTTTGGCCCAGGGCAAACGAAGAGCCGGGGGAAATCTTAGCAGAGCCCGGCGCCTTTCCACGGTTCAAAGCCTGGAACTGCAGACTCTTTTGCAAAGAAGAGAGCGCCCAGGCAACAGCAGCCTGCACGTTTCTCAGTGAAAGGGAGAACGTCCTAACTTCATCCAGTCCTCTGAGTAAAGCAGGCAGAGGGAGAGAAACTTTCTTTCCTTCCTCTTTCCTGCAACGAATTCCTCCTTTGCTCTTGCAAACGCAAGGCTTCTTCTGAAAAACTACGTCGCGGTGCAGGGATCCTTCCAGAGGAGCAACGGCATAGTTTTAGCTGTAAGGGCTTGGCAGAGCAGCCGGGGAGAAAAGGCCTCTTGCGATTCTCTTTTCTTTCTGCCTGAATGCGGTCAATTGGCACTTGCCAAAGCAAGGTTTCCCAGCACAAACTACAAAGCAGCAGCTCTCTCCTGGCAGAGGAAATCCCATGCAGTGTTGCCCTGGCGAGATAGTGTTGCTACAGCGAGGCCCAGGGAAAACAGACTGCCTAGAGAAATCCTAGCAAAGCCCTGTGTTTCCCCACAGGAATGTATGTCAGTTTCAGTCCTTTGCCAGCAACGGAGCTCAGAGGCAACGTCAGATCGTGTGTATCTCAGTGAGAGAAAGAACACTGTGACTTCCCCCGTTCCTCTGACGAAAGCGGTTAGAGGGAGAAAAGCGTCCTTTGCTTTCGCTTTCCCGCAGTGAGCTCGGCAGATCTGCCCTTCGCGAAGGGCCGTTTTCCCCCGGAGAACTGCCTCGCGGTAGCCCTGTTCTGGAAGTGGAACGAGTATGCAGTGTTAGCGTTCAGCTATTGTGAAGGCTCGCTTTGGCCCAGGGCAAACGAAGCGCCGGGGGAAATCTTAGCAGAGCCCGGCGCCTTTCCACGGTTCAAAGCCTGGAACTGCAGACTCTTTTGCAAAGAAGAGAGCGCCCAGGCAACAGCAGCCTGCACGTTTCTCAGTGAAAGGGAGAACGTCCTAACTTCATCCAGTCCTCTGAGTAAAGCAGGCAGAGGGAGAGAAACTTTCTTTCCTTCCTCTTTCCTGCAACGAATTCCTCCTTTGCTCTTGCAAACGCAAGGCTTCTTCTGAAAAACTACGTCGCGGTGCAGGGATCCTTCCAGAGGAGCAACGGCATAGTTTTAGCTGTAAGGGCTTGGCAGAGCAGCCGGGGAGAAAAGGCCTCTTGCGATTCTCTTTTCTTTCTGCCTGAATGCGGTCAATTGGCACTTGCCAAAGCAAGGTTTCCCAGCACAAACTACAAAGCAGCAGCTCCCTCCTGGCAGAGGAAATCCCATGCAGTGTTGCCCTGGCGAGATAGTGTTGCTACAGTGAGGCCCAGGGAAAACAGACTGCCTAGAGAAATCCTAGCAAAGCCCTGTGTTTCCCCACAGGAATGCATGTCAGTTTCAGTTCTTTGCCAGCAACGGAGCTCAGAAGCAACGTCAGATTGTGTGTATCTCAGTGAGAGAAAGAACACTGTGACTTCCCCCGTTCCTCTGACGAAAGCGGTTAGAGGGAGAAAAGCGTCCTTTGCTTTCGCTTTCCCGCAGTGAGCTCGGCAGATCTGCCCTTCGCGAAGGGCCGTTTTCCCCCGGAGAACTGCCTCGCGGTAGCCCTGTTCTGGAAGTGGAACGAGTATGCAGTGTTAGCGTTCAGCTATTGTGAAGGCTCGCTTTGGCCCAGGGCAAACGAAGAGCCGGGGGAAATCTTAGCAGAGCCCGGCGCCTTTCCACGGTTCAAAGCCTGGAACTGCAGACTCTTTTGCAAAGAAGAGAGCGCCCAGGCAACAGCAGCCTGCACGTTTCTCAGTGAAAGGGAGAACGTCCTAACTTCATCCAGTCCTCTGAGTAAAGCAGGCAGAGGGAGAGAAACTTTCTTTCCTTCCTCTTTCCTGCAACGAATTCCTCCTTTGCTCTTGCAAACGCAAGGCTTCTTCTGAAAAACTACGTCGCGGTGCAGGGATCCTTCCAGAGGAGCAACGGCATAGTTTTAGCTGTAAGGGCTTGGCAGAGCAGCCGGGGAGAAAAGGCCTCTTGCGATTCTCTTTTCTTTCTGCCTGAATGCGGTCAATTGGCACTTGCCAAAGCAAGGTTTCCCAGCACAAACTACAAAGCAGCAGCTCTCTCCTGGCAGAGGAAATCCCATGCAGTGTTGCCCTGGCGAGATAGTGTTGCTACAGCGAGGCCCAGGGAAAACAGACTGCCTAGAGAAATCCTAGCAAAGCCCTGTGTTTCCCCACAGGAATGTATGTCAGTTTCAGTCCTTTGCCAGCAACGGAGCTCAGAGGCAACGTCAGATCGTGTGTATCTCAGTGAGAGAAAGAACACTGTGACTTCCCCCGTTCCTCTGACGAAAGCGGTTAGAGGGAGAAAAGCGTCCTTTGCTTTCGCTTTCCCGCAGTGAGCTCGGCAGATCTGCCCTTCGCGAAGGGCCGTTTTCCCCCGGAGAACTGCCTCGCGGTAGCCCTGTTCTGGAAGTGGAACGAGTATGCAGTGTTAGCGTTCAGCTATTGTGAAGGCTCGCTTTGGCCCAGGGCAAACGAAGCGCCGGGGGAAATCTTAGCAGAGCCCGGCGCCTTTCCACGGTTCAAAGCCTGGAACTGCAGACTCTTTTGCAAAGAAGAGAGCGCCCAGGCAACAGCAGCCTGCACGTTTCTCAGTGAAAGGGAGAACGTCCTAACTTCATCCAGTCCTCTGAGTAAAGCAGGCAGAGGGAGAGAAACTTTCTTTCCTTCCTCTTTCCTGCAACGAATTCCTCCTTTGCTCTTGCAAACGCAAGGCTTCTTCTGAAAAACTACGTCGCGGTGCAGGGATCCTTCCAGAGGAGCAGCGGCATAGTTTTAGCTGTAAGGGCTTGGCAGAGCAGCCGGGGAGAAAAGGCCTCTTGCGATTCTCTTTTCTTTCTGCCTGAATGCGGTCAATTGGCACTTGCCAAAGCAAGGTTTCCCAGCACAAACTACAAAGCAGCAGCTCCCTCCTGGCAGAGGAAATCCCATGCAGTGTTGCCCTGGCGAGATAGTGTTGCTACAGCGAGGCCCAGGGAAAACAGACTGCCTAGAGAAATCCTAGCAAAGCCCTGTGTTTCCCCACAGGAATGTATGTCAGTTTCAGTTCTTTGCCAGCAACGGAGCTCAGAGGCAACGTCAGATCGTGTGTATCTCAGTGAGAGAAAGAACACTGTGACTTCCCCCGTTCCTCTGACGAAAGCGGTTAGAGGGAGAAAAGCGTCCTTTGCTTTCGCTTTCCCGCAGTGAGCTCGGCAGATCTGCCCTTCGCGAAGGGCCGTTTTCCCCCGGAGAACTGCCTCGCGGTAGCCCTGTTCTGGAAGTGGAACGAGTATGCAGTGTTAGCGTTCAGCTATTGTGAAGGCTCGCTTTGGCCCAGGGCAAACGAAGCGCCGGGGGAAATCTTAGCAGAGCCCGGCGCCTTTCCACGGTTCAAAGCCTGGAACTGCAGACTCTTTTGCAAAGAAGAGAGCGCCCAGGCAACAGCAGCCTGCACGTTTCTCAGTGAAAGGGAGAACGTCCTAACTTCATCCAGTCCTCTGAGTAAAGCAGGCAGAGGGAGAGAAACTTTCTTTCCTTCCTCTTTCCTGCAACGAATTCCTCCTTTGCTCTTGCAAACGCAAGGCTTCTTCTGAAAAACTACGTCGCGGTGCAGGGATCCTTCCAGAGGAGCAGCGGCATAGTTTTAGCTGTAAGGGCTTGGCAGAGCAGCCGGGGAGAAAAGGCCTCTTGCGATTCTCTTTTCTTTCTGCCTGAATGCGGTCAATTGGCACTTGCCAAAGCAAGGTTTCCCAGCACAAACTACAAAGCAGCAGCTCCCTCCTGGCAGAGGAAATCCCATGCAGTGTTGCCCTGGCGAGATAGTGTTGCTACAGCGAGGCCCAGGGAAAACAGACTGCCTAGAGAAATCCTAGCAAAGCCCTGTGTTTCCCCACAGGAATGTATGTCAGTTTCAGTTCTTTGCCAGCAACGGAGCTCAGAAGCAACGTCAGATTGTGTGTATCTCAGTGAGAGAAAGAACACTGTGACTTCCCCCGTTCCTCTGACGAAAGCGGTTAGAGGGAGAAAAGCGTCCTTTGCTTTCGCTTTCCCGCAGTGAGCTCGGCAGATCTGCCCTTCGCGAAGGGCCGTTTTCCCCCGGAGAACTGCCTCGCGGTAGCCCTGTTCTGGAAGTGGAACGAGTATGCAGTGTTAGCGTTCAGCTATTGTGAAGGCTCGCTTTGGCCCAGGGCAAACGAAGAGCCGGGGGAAATCTTAGCAGAGCCCGGCGCCTTTCCACGGTTCAAAGCCTGGAACTGCAGACTCTTTTGCAAAGAAGAGAGCGCCCAGGCAACAGCAGCCTGCACGTTTCTCAGTGAAAGGGAGAACGTCCTAACTTCATCCAGTCCTCTGAGTAAAGCAGGCAGAGGGAGAGAAACTTTCTTTCCTTCCTCTTTCCTGCAACGAATTCCTCCTTTGCTCTTGCAAACGCAAGGCTTCTTCTGAAAAACTACGTCGCGGTGCAGGGATCCTTCCAGAGGAGCAACGGCATAGTTTTAGCTGTAAGGGCTTGGCAGAGCAGCCGGGGAGAAAAGGCCTCTTGCGATTCTCTTTTCTTTCTGCCTGAATGCGGTCAATTGGCACTTGCCAAAGCAAAGTTTCCCAGCACAAACTACAAAGCAGCAGCTCCCTCCTGGCAGAGGAAATCCCATGCAGTGTTGCCCTGGCGAGATAGTGTTGCTACAGCGAGGCCCAGGGAAAACAGACTGCCTAGAGAAATCCTAGCAAAGCCCTGTGTTTCCCCACAGGAATGTATGTCAGTTTCAGTTCTTTGCCAGCAACGGAGCTCAGAGGCAACGTCAGATCGTGTGTATCTCAGTGAGAGAAAGAACACTGTGACTTCCCCCGTTCCTCTGACGAAAGCGGTTAGAGGGAGAAAAGCGTCCTTTGCTTTCGCTTTCCCGCAGTGAGCTCGGCAGATCTGCCCTTCGCGAAGGGCCGTTTTCCCCCGGAGAACTGCCTCGCGGTAGCCCTGTTCTGGAAGTGGAACGAGTATGCAGTGTTAGCGTTCAGCTATTGTGAAGGCTCGCTTTGGCCCAGGGCAAACGAAGAGCCGGGGGAAATCTTAGCAGAGCCCGGCGCCTTTCCACGGTTCAAAGCCTGGAACTGCAGACTCTTTTGCAAAGAAGAGAGCGCCCAGGCAACAGCAGCCTGCACGTTTCTCAGTGAAAGGGAGAACGTCCTAACTTCATCCAGTCCTCTGAGTAAAGCAGGCAGAGGGAGAGAAACTTTCTTTCCTTCCTCTTTCCTGCAACGAATTCCTCCTTTGCTCTTGCAAACGCAAGGCTTCTTCTGAAAAACTACGTCGCGGTGCAGGGATCCTTCCAGAGGAGCAGCGGCATAGTTTTAGCTGTAAGGGCTTGGCAGAGCAGCCGGGGAGAAAAGGCCTCTTGCGATTCTCTTTTCTTTCTGCCTGAATGCGGTCAATTGGCACTTGCCAAAGCAAGGTTTCCCAGCACAAACTACAAAGCAGCAGCTCCCTCCTGGCAGAGGAAATCCCATGCAGTGTTGCCCTGGCGAGATAGTGTTGCTACAGCGAGGCCCAGGGAAAACAGACTGCCTAGAGAAATCCTAGCAAAGCCCTGTGTTTCCCCACAGGAATGTATGTCAGTTTCAGTTCTTTGCCAGCAACGGAGCTCAGAAGCAACGTCAGATTGTGTGTATCTCAGTGAGAGAAAGAACACTGTGACTTCCCCCGTTCCTCTGACGAAAGCGGTTAGAGGGAGAAAAGCGTCCTTTGCTTTCGCTTTCCCGCAGTGAGCTCGGCAGATCTGCCCTTCGCGAAGGGCCGTTTTCCCCCGGAGAACTGCCTCGCGGTAGCCCTGTTCTGGAAGTGGAACGAGTATGCAGTGTTAGCGTTCAGCTATTGTGAAGGCTCGCTTTGGCCCAGGGCAAACGAAGAGCCGGGGGAAATCTTAGCAGAGCCCGGCGCCTTTCCACGGTTCAAAGCCTGGAACTGCAGACTCTTTTGCAAAGAAGAGAGCGCCCAGGCAACAGCAGCCTGCACGTTTCTCAGTGAAAGGGAGAACGTCCTAACTTCATCCAGTCCTCTGAGTAAAGCAGGCAGAGGGAGAGAAACTTTCTTTCCTTCCTCTTTCCTGCAACGAATTCCTCCTTTGCTCTTGCAAACGCAAGGCTTCTTCTGAAAAACTACGTCGCGGTGCAGGGATCCTTCCAGAGGAGCAACGGCATAGTTTTAGCTGTAAGGGCTTGGCAGAGCAGCCGGGGAGAAAAGGCCTCTTGCGATTCTCTTTTCTTTCTGCCTGAATGCGGTCAATTGGCACTTGCCAAAGCAAGGTTTCCCAGCACAAACTACAAAGCAGCAGCTCTCTCCTGGCAGAGGAAATCCCATGCAGTGTTGCCCTGGCGAGATAGTGTTGCTACAGCGAGGCCCAGGGAAAACAGACTGCCTAGAGAAATCCTAGCAAAGCCCTGTGTTTCCCCACAGGAATGTATGTCAGTTTCAGTTCTTTGCCAGCAACGGAGCTCAGAGGCAACGTCAGATTGTGTGTATCTCAGTGAGAGAAAGAACACTGTGACTTCCCCCGTTCCTCTGACGAAAGCGGTTAGAGGGAGAAAAGCGTCCTTTGCTTTCGCTTTCCCGCAGTGAGCTCGGCAGATCTGCCCTTCGCGAAGGGCCGTTTTCCCCCGGAGAACTGCCTCGCGGTAGCCCTGTTCTGGAAGTGGAACGAGTATGCAGTGTTAGCGTTCAGCTATTGTGAAGGCTCGCTTTGGCCCAGGGCAAACGAAGAGCCGGGGGAAATCTTAGCAGAGCCCGGCGCCTTTCCACGGTTCAAAGCCTGGAACTGCAGACTCTTTTGCAAAGAAGAGAGCGCCCAGGCAACAGCAGCCTGCACGTTTCTCAGTGAAAGGGAGAACGTCCTAACTTCATCCAGTCCTCTGAGTAAAGCAGGCAGAGGGAGAGAAACTTTCTTTCCTTCCTCTTTCCTGCAACGAATTCCTCCTTTGCTCTTGCAAACGCAAGGCTTCTTCTGAAAAACTACGTCGCGGTGCAGGGATCCTTCCAGAGGAGCAGCGGCATAGTTTTAGCTGTAAGGGCTTGGCAGAGCAGCCGGGGAGAAAAGGCCTCTTGCGATTCTCTTTTCTTTCTGCCTGAATGCGGTCAATTGGCACTTGCCAAAGCAAAGTTTCCCAGCACAAACTACAAAGCAGCAGCTCTCTCCTGGCAGAGGAAATCCCATGCAGTGTTGCCCTGGCGAGATAGTGTTGCTACAGCGAGGCCCAGGGAAAACAGACTGCCTAGAGAAATCCTAGCAAAGCCCTGTGTTTCTCCACAGGAATGTATGTCAGTTTCAGTTCTTTGCCAGCAACGGAGCTCAGAGGCAACGTCAGATTGTGTGTATCTCAGTGAGAGAAAGAACACTGTGACTTCCCCCGTTCCTCTGACGAAAGCGGTTAGAGGGAGAAAAGCGTCCTTTGCTTTCGCTTTCCCGCAGTGAGCTCGGCAGATCTGCCCTTCGCGAAGGGCCGTTTTCCCCCGGAGAACTGCCTCGCGGTAGCCCTGTTCTGGAAGTGGAACGAGTATGCAGTGTTAGCGTTCAGCTATTGTGAAGGCTCGCTTTGGCCCAGGGCAAACGAAGCGCCGGGGGAAATCTTAGCAGAGCCCGGCGCCTTTCCACGGTTCAAAGCCTGGAACTGCAGACTCTTTTGCAAAGAAGAGAGCGCCCAGGCAACAGCAGCCTGCACGTTTCTCAGTGAAAGGGAGAACGTCCTAACTTCATCCAGTCCTCTGAGTAAAGCAGGCAGAGGGAGAGAAACTTTCTTTCCTTCCTCTTTCCTGCAACGAATTCCTCCTTTGCTCTTGCAAACGCAAGGCTTCTTCTGAAAAACTACGTCGCGGTGCAGGGATCCTTCCAGAGGAGCAACGGCATAGTTTTAGCTGTAAGGGCTTGGCAGAGCAGCCGGGGAGAAAAGGCCTCTTGCGATTCTCTTTTCTTTCTGCCTGTGCGGTCAATTGGCACTTGCCAAAGCAAGGTTTCCCAGCACAAACTACAAAGCAGCAGCTCTCTCCTGGCAGAGGAAATCCCATGCAGTGTTGCCCTGGCGAGATAGTGTTGCTACAGCGAGGCCCAGGGAAAACAGACTGCCTAGAGAAATCCTAGCAAAGCCCTGTGTTTCCCCACAGGAATGTATGTCAGTTTCAGTCCTTTGCCAGCAACGGAGCTCAGAGGCAACGTCAGATTGTGTGTATCTCAGTGAGAGAAAGAACACTGTGACTTCCCCCGTTCCTCTGACGAAAGCGGTTAGAGGGAGAAAAGCGTCCTTTGCTTTCGCTTTCCCGCAGTGAGCTCGGCAGATCTGCCCTTCGCGAAGGGCCGTTTTCCCCCGGAGAACTGCCTCGCGGTAGCCCTGTTCTGGAAGTGGAACGAGTATGCAGTGTTAGCGTTCAGCTATTGTGAAGGCTCGCTTTGGCCCAGGGCAAACGAAGCGCCGGGGGAAATCTTAGCAGAGCCCGGCGCCTTTCCACGGTTCAAAGCCTGGAACTGCAGACTCTTTTGCAAAGAAGAGAGCGCCCAGGCAACAGCAGCCTGCACGTTTCTCAGTGAAAGGGAGAACGTCCTAACTTCATCCAGTCCTCTGAGTAAAGCAGGCAGAGGGAGAGAAACTTTCTTTCCTTCCTCTTTCCTGCAACGAATTCCTCCTTTGCTCTTGCAAACGCAAGGCTTCTTCTGAAAAACTACGTCGCGGTGCAGGGATCCTTCCAGAGGAGCAGCGGCATAGTTTTAGCTGTAAGGGCTTGGCAGAGCAGCCGGGGAGAAAAGGCCTCTTGCGATTCTCTTTTCTTTCTGCCTGAATGCGGTCAATTGGCACTTGCCAAAGCAAGGTTTCCCAGCACAAACTACAAAGCAGCAGCTCCCTCCTGGCAGAGGAAATCCCATGCAGTGTTGCCCTGGCGAGATAGTGTTGCTACAGCGAGGCCCAGGGAAAACAGACTGCCTAGAGAAATCCTAGCAAAGCCCTGTGTTTCCCCACAGGAATGTATGTCAGTTTCAGTTCTTTGCCAGCAACGGAGCTCAGAAGCAACGTCAGATTGTGTGTATCTCAGTGAGAGAAAGAACACTGTGACTTCCCCCGTTCCTCTGACGAAAGCGGTTAGAGGGAGAAAAGCGTCCTTTGCTTTCGCTTTCCCGCAGTGAGCTCGGCAGATCTGCCCTTCGCGAAGGGCCGTTTTCCCCCGGAGAACTGCCTCGCGGTAGCCCTGTTCTGGAAGTGGAACGAGTATGCAGTGTTAGCGTTCAGCTATTGTGAAGGCTCGCTTTGGCCCAGGGCAAACGAAGAGCCGGGGGAAATCTTAGCAGAGCCCGGCGCCTTTCCACGGTTCAAAGCCTGGAACTGCAGACTCTTTTGCAAAGAAGAGAGCGCCCAGGCAACAGCAGCCTGCACGTTTCTCAGTGAAAGGGAGAACGTCCTAACTTCATCCAGTCCTCTGAGTAAAGCAGGCAGAGGGAGAGAAACTTTCTTTCCTTCCTCTTTCCTGCAACGAATTCCTCCTTTGCTCTTGCAAACGCAAGGCTTCTTCTGAAAAACTACGTCGCGGTGCAGGGATCCTTCCAGAGGAGCAACGGCATAGTTTTAGCTGTAAGGGCTTGGCAGAGCAGCCGGGGAGAAAAGGCCTCTTGCGATTCTCTTTTCTTTCTGCCTGAATGCGGTCAATTGGCACTTGCCAAAGCAAGGTTTCCCAGCACAAACTACAAAGCAGCAGCTCTCTCCTGGCAGAGGAAATCCCATGCAGTGTTGCCCTGGCGAGATAGTGTTGCTACAGCGAGGCCCAGGGAAAACAGACTGCCTAGAGAAATCCTAGCAAAGCCCTGTGTTTCCCCACAGGAATGTATGTCAGTTTCAGTTCTTTGCCAGCAACGGAGCTCAGAGGCAACGTCAGATTGTGTGTATCTCAGTGAGAGAAAGAACACTGTGACTTCCCCCGTTCCTCTGACGAAAGCGGTTAGAGGGAGAAAAGCGTCCTTTGCTTTCGCTTTCCCGCAGTGAGCTCGGCAGATCTGCCCTTCGCGAAGGGCCGTTTTCCCCCGGAGAACTGCCTCGCGGTAGCCCTGTTCTGGAAGTGGAACGAGTATGCAGTGTTAGCGTTCAGCTATTGTGAAGGCTCGCTTTGGCCCAGGGCAAACGAAGCGCCGGGGGAAATCTTAGCAGAGCCCGGCGCCTTTCCACGGTTCAAAGCCTGGAACTGCAGACTCTTTTGCAAAGAAGAGAGCGCCCAGGCAACAGCAGCCTGCACGTTTCTCAGTGAAAGGGAGAACGTCCTAACTTCATCCAGTCCTCTGAGTAAAGCAGGCAGAGGGAGAGAAACTTTCTTTCCTTCCTCTTTCCTGCAACGAATTCCTCCTTTGCTCTTGCAAACGCAAGGCTTCTTCTGAAAAACTACGTCGCGGTGCAGGGATCCTTCCAGAGGAGCAGCGGCATAGTTTTAGCTGTAAGGGCTTGGCAGAGCAGCCGGGGAGAAAAGGCCTCTTGCGATTCTCTTTTCTTTCTGCCTGAATGCGGTCAATTGGCACTTGCCAAAGCAAGGTTTCCCAGCACAAACTACAAAGCAGCAGCTCCCTCCTGGCAGAGGAAATCCCATGCAGTGTTGCCCTGGCGAGATAGTGTTGCTACAGCGAGGCCCAGGGAAAACAGACTGCCTAGAGAAATCCTAGCAAAGCCCTGTGTTTCCCCACAGGAATGTATGTCAGTTTCAGTTCTTTGCCAGCAACGGAGCTCAGAAGCAACGTCAGATTGTGTGTATCTCAGTGAGAGAAAGAACACTGTGACTTCCCCCGTTCCTCTGACGAAAGCGGTTAGAGGGAGAAAAGCGTCCTTTGCTTTCGCTTTCCCCGCAGTGAGCTCGGCAGATCTGCCCTTCGCGAAGGGCCGTTTTCCCCCGGAGAACTGCCTCGCGGTAGCCCTGTTCTGGAAGTGGAACGAGTATGCAGTGTTAGCGTTCAGCTATTGTGAAGGCTCGCTTTGGCCCAGGGCAAACGAAGAGCCGGGGGAAATCTTAGCAGAGCCCGGCGCCTTTCCACGGTTCAAAGCCTGGAACTGCAGACTCTTTTGCAAAGAAGAGAGCGCCCAGGCAACAGCAGCCTGCACGTTTCTCAGTGAAAGGGAGAACGTCCTAACTTCATCCAGTCCTCTGAGTAAAGCAGGCAGAGGAGAGAAACTTTCTTTCCTTCCTCTTTCCTGCAACGAATTCCTCCTTTGCTCTTGCAAACGCAAGGCTTCTTCTGAAAAACTACGTCGCGGTGCAGGGATCCTTCCAGAGGAGCAACGGCATAGTTTTAGCTGTAAGGGCTTGGCAGAGCAGCCGGGGAGAAAAGGCCTCTTGCGATTCTCTTTTCTTTCTGCCTGAATGCGGTCAATTGGCACTTGCCAAAGCAAGGTTTCCCAGCACAAACTACAAAGCAGCAGCTCTCTCCTGGCAGAGGAAATCCCATGCAGTGTTGCCCTGGCGAGATAGTGTTGCTACAGCGAGGCCCAGGGAAAACAGACTGCCTAGAGAAATCCTAGCAAAGCCCTGTGTTTCCCCACAGGAATGTATGTCAGTTTCAGTTCTTTGCCAGCAACGGAGCTCAGAGGCAACGTCAGATTGTGTGTATCTCAGTGAGAGAAAGAACACTGTGACTTCCCCCGTTCCTCTGACGAAAGCGGTTAGAGGGAGAAAAGCGTCCTTTGCTTTCGCTTTCCCGCAGTGAGCTCGGCAGATCTGCCCTTCGCGAAGGGCCGTTTTCCCCCGGAGAACTGCCTCGCGGTAGCCCTGTTCTGGAAGTGGAACGAGTATGCAGTGTTAGCGTTCAGCTATTGTGAAGGCTCGCTTTGGCCCAGGGCAAACGAAGCGCCGGGGAAATCTTAGCAGAGCCCGGCGCCTTTCCACGGTTCAAAGCCTGGAACTGCAGACTCTTTTGCAAAGAAGAGAGCGCCCAGGCAACAGCAGCCTGCACGTTTCTCAGTGAAAGGGAGAACGTCCTAACTTCATCCAGTCCTCTGAGTAAAGCAGGCAGAGGGAGAGAAACTTTCTTTCCTTCCTCTTTCCTGCAACGAATTCCTCCTTTGCTCTTGCAAACGCAAGGCTTCTTCTGAAAAACTACGTCGCGGTGCAGGGATCCTTCCAGAGGAGCAGCGGCATAGTTTTAGCTGTAAGGGCTTGGCAGAGCAGCCGGGGAGAAAAGGCCTCTTGCGATTCTCTTTTCTTTCTGCCTGAATGCGGTCAATTGGCACTTGCCAAAGCAAGGTTTCCCAGCACAAACTACAAAGCAGCAGCTCCCTCCTGGCAGAGGAAATCCCATGCAGTGTTGCCCTGGCGAGATAGTGTTGCTACAGCGAGGCCCAGGGAAAACAGACTGCCTAGAGAAATCCTAGCAAAGCCCTGTGTTTCCCCACAGGAATGTATGTCAGTTTCAGTTCTTTGCCAGCAACGGAGCTCAGAAGCAACGTCAGATTGTGTGTATCTCAGTGAGAGAAAGAACACTGTGACTTCCCCCGTTCCTCTGACGAAAGCGGTTAGAGGGAGAAAAGCGTCCTTTGCTTTCGCTTTCCCGCAGTGAGCTCGGCAGATCTGCCCTTCGCGAAGGGCCGTTTTCCCCCGGAGAACTGCCTCGCGGTAGCCCTGTTCTGGAAGTGGAACGAGTATGCAGTGTTAGCGTTCAGCTATTGTGAAGGCTCGCTTTGGCCCAGGGCAAACGAAGAGCCGGGGGAAATCTTAGCAGAGCCCGGCGCCTTTCCACGGTTCAAAGCCTGGAACTGCAGACTCTTTTGCAAAGAAGAGAGCGCCCAGGCAACAGCAGCCTGCACGTTTCTCAGTGAAAGGGAGAACGTCCTAACTTCATCCAGTCCTCTGAGTAAAGCAGGCAGAGGGAGAGAAACTTTCTTTCCTTCCTCTTTCCTGCAACGAATTCCTCCTTTGCTCTTGCAAACGCAAGGCTTCTTCTGAAAAACTACGTCGCGGTGCAGGGATCCTTCCAGAGGAGCAACGGCATAGTTTTAGCTGTAAGGGCTTGGCAGAGCAGCCGGGGAGAAAAGGCCTCTTGCGATTCTCTTTTCTTTCTGCCTGAATGCGGTCAATTGGCACTTGCCAAAGCAAGGTTTCCCAGCACAAACTACAAAGCAGCAGCTCTCTCCTGGCAGAGGAAATCCCATGCAGTGTTGCCCTGGCGAGATAGTGTTGCTACAGCGAGGCCCAGGGAAAACAGACTGCCTAGAGAAATCCTAGCAAAGCCCTGTGTTTCCCCACAGGAATGTATGTCAGTTTCAGTTCTTTGCCAGCAACGGAGCTCAGAGGCAACGTCAGATTGTGTGTATCTCAGTGAGAGAAAGAACACTGTGACTTCCCCGTTCCTCTGACGAAAGCGGTTAGAGGGAGAAAAGCGTCCTTTGCTTTCGCTTTCCCGCAGTGAGCTCGGCAGATCTGCCCTTCGCGAAGGGCCGTTTTCCCCCGGAGAACTGCCTCGCGGTAGCCCTGTTCTGGAAGTGGAACGAGTATGCAGTGTTAGCGTTCAGCTATTGTGAAGGCTCGCTTTGGCCCAGGGCAAACGAAGCGCCGGGGGAAATCTTAGCAGAGCCCGGCGCCTTTCCACGGTTCAAAGCCTGGAACTGCAGACTCTTTTGCAAAGAAGAGAGCGCCCAGGCAACAGCAGCCTGCACGTTTCTCAGTGAAAGGGAGAACGTCCTAACTTCATCCAGTCCTCTGAGTAAAGCAGGCAGAGGGAGAGAAACTTTCTTTCCTTCCTCTTTCCTGCAACGAATTCCTCCTTTGCTCTTGCAAACGCAAGGCTTCTTCTGAAAAACTACGTCGCGGTGCAGGGATCCTTCCAGAGGAGCAGCGGCATAGTTTTAGCTGTAAGGGCTTGGCAGAGCAGCCGGGGAGAAAAGGCCTCTTGCGATTCTCTTTTCTTTCTGCCTGAATGCGGTCAATTGGCACTTGCCAAAGCAAGGTTTCCCAGCACAAACTACAAAGCAGCAGCTCCCTCCTGGCAGAGGAAATCCCATGCAGTGTTGCCTGGCGAGATAGTGTTGCTACAGCGAGGCCCAGGGAAAACAGACTGCCTAGAGAAATCCTAGCAAAGCCCTGTGTTTCCCCACAGGAATGTATGTCAGTTTCAGTTCTTTGCCAGCAACGGAGCTCAGAAGCAACGTCAGATTGTGTGTATCTCAGTGAGAGAAAGAACACTGTGACTTCCCCCGTTCCTCTGACGAAAGCGGTTAGAGGAGAAAAGCGTCCTTTGCTTTCGCTTTCCCGCAGTGAGCTCGGCAGATCTGCCCTTCGCGAAGGGCCGTTTTCCCCCGGAGAACTGCCTCGCGGTAGCCCTGTTCTGGAAGTGGAACGAGTATGCAGTGTTAGCGTTCAGCTATTGTGAAGGCTCGCTTTGGCCCAGGGCAAACGAAGAGCCGGGGGAAATCTTAGCAGAGCCCGGCGCCTTTCCACGGTTCAAAGCCTGGAACTGCAGACTCTTTTGCAAAGAAGAGAGCGCCCAGGCAACAGCAGCCTGCACGTTTCTCAGTGAAAGGGAGAACGTCCTAACTTCATCCAGTCCTCTGAGTAAAGCAGGCAGAGGGAGAGAAACTTTCTTTCCTTCCTCTTTCCTGCAACGAATTCCTCCTTTGCTCTTGCAAACGCAAGGCTTCTTCTGAAAAACTACGTCGCGGTGCAGGGATCCTTCCAGAGGAGCAACGGCATAGTTTTAGCTGTAAGGGCTTGGCAGAGCAGCCGGGGAGAAAAGGCCTCTTGCGATTCTCTTTTCTTTCTGCCTGAATGCGGTCAATTGGCACTTGCCAAAGCAAGGTTTCCCAGCACAAACTACAAAGCAGCAGCTCTCTCCTGGCAGAGGAAATCCCATGCAGTGTTGCCCTGGCGAGATAGTGTTGCTACAGCGAGGCCCAGGGAAAACAGACTGCCTAGAGAAATCCTAGCAAAGCCCTGTGTTTCCCCACAGGAATGTATGTCAGTTTCAGTTCTTTGCCAGCAACGGAGCTCAGAGGCAACGTCAGATTGTGTGTATCTCAGTGAGAGAAAGAACACTGTGACTTCCCCCGTTCCTCTGACGAAAGCGGTTAGAGGGAGAAAAGCGTCCTTTGCTTTCGCTTTCCCGCAGTGAGCTCGGCAGATCTGCCCTTCGCGAAGGGCCGTTTTCCCCCGGAGAACTGCCTCGCGGTAGCCCTGTTCTGGAAGTGGAACGAGTATGCAGTGTTAGCGTTCAGCTATTGTGAAGGCTCGCTTTGGCCCAGGGCAAACGAAGCGCCGGGGGAAATCTTAGCAGAGCCCGGCGCCTTTCCACGGTTCAAAGCCTGGAACTGCAGACTCTTTTGCAAAGAAGAGAGCGCCCAGGCAACAGCAGCCTGCACGTTTCTCAGTGAAAGGGAGAACGTCCTAACTTCATCCAGTCCTCTGAGTAAAGCAGGCAGAGGGAGAGAAACTTTCTTTCCTTCCTCTTTCCTGCAACGAATTCCTCCTTTGCTCTTGCAAACGCAAGGCTTCTTCTGAAAAACTACGTCGCGGTGCAGGGATCGTTCCAGAGGAGCAACGGCATAGTTTTAGCTGTAAGGGCTTGGCAGAGCAGCCGGGAGAAAAGGCCTCTTGCGATTCTCTTTTCTTTCTGCCTGAATGCGGTCAATTGGCACTTGCCAAAGCAAGGTTTCCCAGCACAAACTACAAAGCAGCAGCTCTCTCCTGCAGAGGAAATCCCATGCAGTGTTGCCCTGGCGAGATAGTGTTGCTACAGCGAGGCCCAGGAAAACAGACTGCCTAGAGAAATCCTAGCAAAGCCCTGTGTTTCCCCACAGGAATGTATGTCAGTTTCAGTTCTTTGCCAGCAACGGAGCTCAGAGGCAACGTCAGATTGTGTGTATCTCAGTGAGAGAAAGAACACTGTGACTTCCCCGTTCCTCTGACGAAAGCGGTTAGAGGGAGAAAAGCGTCCTTTGCTTTCGCTTTCCCGCAGTGAGCTCGGCAGATCTGCCCTTCGCGAAGGGCCGTTTTCCCCCGGAGAACTGCCTCGCGGTAGCCCTGTTCTGGAAGTGGAACGAGTATGCAGTGTTAGCGTTCAGCTATTGTGAAGGCTCGCTTTGGCCCAGGGCAAACGAAGCGCCGGGGGAAATCTTAGCAGAGCCCGGCGCCTTTCCACGGTTCAAAGCCTGGAACTGCAGACTCTTTTGCAAAGAAGAGAGCGCCCAGGCAACAGCAGCCTGCACGTTTCTCAGTGAAAGGGAGAACGTCCTAACTTCATCCAGTCCTCTGAGTAAAGCAGGCAGAGGGAGAGAAACTTTCTTTCCTTCCTCTTTCCTGCAACGAATTCCTCCTTTGCTCTTGCAAACGCAAGGCTTCTTCTGAAAAACTACGTCGCGGTGCAGGGATCCTTCCAGAGGAGCAGCGGCATAGTTTTAGCTGTAAGGGCTTGGCAGAGCAGCCGGGGAGAAAAGGCCTCTTGCGATTCTCTTTTCTTTCTGCCTGAATGCGGTCAATTGGCACTTGCCAAAGCAAAGTTTCCCAGCACAAACTACAAAGCAGCAGCTCTCTCCTGGCAGAGGAAATCCCATGCAGTGTTGCCCTGGCGAGATAGTGTTGCTACAGCGAGGCCCAGGGAAAACAGACTGCCTAGAGAAATCCTAGCAAAGCCCTGTGTTTCTCCACAGGAATGTATGTCAGTTTCAGTTCTTTGCCAGCAACGGAGCTCAGAGGCAACGTCAGATTGTGTGTATCTCAGTGAGAGAAAGAACACTGTGACTTCCCCCGTTCCTCTGACGAAAGCGGTTAGAGGGAGAAAAGCGTCCTTTGCTTTCGCTTTCCCGCAGTGAGCTCGGCAGATCTGCCCTTCGCGAAGGGCCGTTTTCCCCCGGAGAACTGCCTCGCGGTAGCCCTGTTCTGGAAGTGGAACGAGTATGCAGTGTTAGCGTTCAGCTATTGTGAAGGCTCGCTTTGGCCCAGGGCAAACGAAGCGCCGGGGGAAATCTTAGCAGAGCCCGGCGCCTTTCCACGGTTCAAAGCCTGGAACTGCAGACTCTTTTGCAAAGAAGAGAGCGCCCAGGCAACAGCAGCCTGCACGTTTCTCAGTGAAAGGGAGAACGTCCTAACTTCATCCAGTCCTCTGAGTAAAGCAGGCAGAGGGAGAGAAACTTTCTTTCCTTCCTCTTTCCTGCAACGAATTCCTCCTTTGCTCTTGCAAACGCAAGGCTTCTTCTGAAAAACTACGTCGCGGTGCAGGGATCCTTCCAGAGGAGCAGCGGCATAGTTTTAGCTGTAAGGGCTTGGCAGAGCAGCCGGGGAGAAAAGGCCTCTTGCGATTCTCTTTTCTTTCTGCCTGAATGCGGTCAATTGGCACTTGCCAAAGCAAAGTTTCCCAGCACAAACTACAAAGCAGCAGCTCTCTCCTGGCAGAGGAAATCCCATGCAGTGTTGCCCTGGCGAGATAGTGTTGCTACAGCGAGGCCCAGGGAAAACAGACTGCCTAGAGAAATCCTAGCAAAGCCCTGTGTTTCTCCACAGGAATGTATGTCAGTTTCAGTTCTTTGCCAGCAACGGAGCTCAGAGGCAACGTCAGATTGTGTGTATCTCAGTGAGAGAAAGAACACTGTGACTTCCCCCGTTCCTCTGACGAAAGCGGTTAGAGGGAGAAAAGCGTCCTTTGCTTTCGCTTTAATACTATCTCTAGCTCGGCAGATCTGCCCTTCGCGAAGGGCCGTTTTCCCCCGGAGAACTGCCTCGCGGTAGCCCTGTTCTGGAAGTGGAACGAGTATGCAGTGTTAGCGTTCAGCTATTGTGAAGGCTCGCTTTGGCCCAGGGCAAACGAAGAGCCGGGGGAAATCTTAGCAGAGCCCGGCGCCTTTCCACGGTTCAAAGCCTGGAACTGCAGACTCTTTTGCAAAGAAGAGAGCGCCCAGGCAACAGCAGCCTGCACGTTTCTCAGTGAAAGGGAGAACGTCCTAACTTCATCCAGTCCTCTGAGTAAAGCAGGCAGAGGGAGAGAAACTTTCTTTCCTTCCTCTTTCCTGCAACGAATTCCTCCTTTGCTCTTGCAAACGCAAGGCTTCTTCTGAAAAACTACGTCGCGGTGCAGGGATCCTTCCAGAGGAGCAACGGCATAGTTTTAGCTGTAAGGGCTTGGCAGAGCAGCCGGGGAGAAAAGGCCTCTTGCGATTCTCTTTTCTTTCTGCCTGAATGCGGTCAATTGGCACTTGCCAAAGCAAGGTTTCCCAGCACAAACTACAAAGCAGCAGCTCCCTCCTGGCAGAGGAAATCCCATGCAGTGTTGCCCTGGCGAGATAGTGTTGCTACAGTGAGGCCCAGGGAAAACAGACTGCCTAGAGAAATCCTAGCAAAGCCCTGTGTTTCCCCACAGGAATGCATGTCAGTTTCAGTTCTTTGCCAGCAACGGAGCTCAGAAGCAACGTCAGATTGTGTGTATCTCAGTGAGAGAAAGAACACTGTGACTTCCCCCGTTCCTCTGACGAAAGCGGTTAGAGGGAGAAAAGCGTCCTTTGCTTTCGCTTTCCCGCAGTGAGCTCGGCAGATCTGCCCTTCGCGAAGGGCCGTTTTCCCCCGGAGAACTGCCTCGCGGTAGCCCTGTTCTGGAAGTGGAACGAGTATGCAGTGTTAGCGTTCAGCTATTGTGAAGGCTCGCTTTGGCCCAGGGCAAACGAAGCGCCGGGGGAAATCTTAGCAGAGCCCGGCGCCTTTCCACGGTTCAAAGCCTGGAACTGCAGACTCTTTTGCAAAGAAGAGAGCGCCCAGGCAACAGCAGCCTGCACGTTTCTCAGTGAAAGGGAGAACGTCCTAACTTCATCCAGTCCTCTGAGTAAAGCAGGCAGAGGGAGAGAAACTTTCTTTCCTTCCTCTTTCCTGCAACGAATTCCTCCTTTGCTCTTGCAAACGCAAGGCTTCTTCTGAAAAACTACGTCGCGGTGCAGGGATCCTTCCAGAGGAGCAACGGCATAGTTTTAGCTGTAAGGGCTTGGCAGAGCAGCCGGGGAGAAAAGGCCTCTTGCGATTCTCTTTTCTTTCTGCCTGAATGCGGTCAATTGGCACTTGCCAAAGCAAGGTTTCCCAGCACAAACTACAAAGCAGCAGCTCTCTCCTGGCAGAGGAAATCCCATGCAGTGTTGCCCTGGCGAGATAGTGTTGCTACAGCGAGGCCCAGGGAAAACAGACTGCCTAGAGAAATCCTAGCAAAGCCCTGTGTTTCCCCACAGGAATGTATGTCAGTTTCAGTTCTTTGCCAGCAACGGAGCTCAGAGGCAACGTCAGATTGTGTGTATCTCAGTGAGAGAAAGAACACTGTGACTTCCCCCGTTCCTCTGACGAAAGCGGTTAGAGGGAGAAAAGCGTCCTTTGCTTTCGCTTTCCCGCAGTGAGCTCGGCAGATCTGCCCTTCGCGAAGGGCCGTTTTCCCCCGGAGAACTGCCTCGCGGTAGCCCTGTTCTGGAAGTGGAACGAGTATGCAGTGTTAGCGTTCAGCTATTGTGAAGGCTCGCTTTGGCCCAGGGCAAACGAAGCGCCGGGGGAAATCTTAGCAGAGCCCGGCGCCTTTCCACGGTTCAAAGCCTGGAACTGCAGACTCTTTTGCAAAGAAGAGAGCGCCCAGGCAACAGCAGCCTGCACGTTTCTCAGTGAAAGGGAGAACGTCCTAACTTCATCCAGTCCTCTGAGTAAAGCAGGCAGAGGGAGAGAAACTTTCTTTCCTTCCTCTTTCCTGCAACGAATTCCTCCTTTGCTCTTGCAAACGCAAGGCTTCTTCTGAAAAACTACGTCGCGGTGCAGGGATCCTTCCAGAGGAGCAGCGGCATAGTTTTAGCTGTAAGGGCTTGGCAGAGCAGCCGGGGAGAAAAGGCCTCTTGCGATTCTCTTTTCTTTCTGCCTGAATGCGGTCAATTGGCACTTGCCAAAGCAAGGTTTCCCAGCACAAACTACAAAGCAGCAGCTCCCTCCTGGCAGAGGAAATCCCATGCAGTGTTGCCCTGGCGAGATAGTGTTGCTACAGCGAGGCCCAGGGAAAACAGACTGCCTAGAGAAATCCTAGCAAAGCCCTGTGTTTCCCCACAGGAATGTATGTCAGTTTCAGTTCTTTGCCAGCAACGGAGCTCAGAAGCAACGTCAGATTGTGTGTATCTCAGTGAGAGAAAGAACACTGTGACTTCCCCCGTTCCTCTGACGAAAGCGGTTAGAGGGAGAAAAGCGTCCTTTGCTTTCGCTTTCCCGCAGTGAGCTCGGCAGATCTGCCCTTCGCGAAGGGCCGTTTTCCCCCGGAGAACTGCCTCGCGGTAGCCCTGTTCTGGAAGTGGAACGAGTATGCAGTGTTAGCGTTCAGCTATTGTGAAGGCTCGCTTTGGCCCAGGGCAAACGAAGAGCCGGGGGAAATCTTAGCAGAGCCCGGCGCCTTTCCACGGTTCAAAGCCTGGAACTGCAGACTCTTTTGCAAAGAAGAGAGCGCCCAGGCAACAGCAGCCTGCACGTTTCTCAGTGAAAGGGAGAACGTCCTAACTTCATCCAGTCCTCTGAGTAAAGCAGGCAGAGGGAGAGAAACTTTCTTTCCTTCCTCTTTCCTGCAACGAATTCCTCCTTTGCTCTTGCAAACGCAAGGCTTCTTCTGAAAAACTACGTCGCGGTGCAGGGATCCTTCCAGAGGAGCAACGGCATAGTTTTAGCTGTAAGGGCTTGGCAGAGCAGCCGGGGAGAAAAGGCCTCTTGCGATTCTCTTTTCTTTCTGCCTGAATGCGGTCAATTGGCACTTGCCAAAGCAAGGTTTCCCAGCACAAACTACAAAGCAGCAGCTCTCTCCTGGCAGAGGAAATCCCATGCAGTGTTGCCCTGGCGAGATAGTGTTGCTACAGCGAGGCCCAGGGAAAACAGACTGCCTAGAGAAATCCTAGCAAAGCCCTGTGTTTCCCCACAGGAATGTATGTCAGTTTCAGTTCTTTGCCAGCAACGGAGCTCAGAGGCAACGTCAGATTGTGTGTATCTCAGTGAGAGAAAGAACACTGTGACTTCCCCCGTTCCTCTGACGAAAGCGGTTAGAGGGAGAAAAGCGTCCTTTGCTTTCGCTTTCCCGCAGTGAGCTCGGCAGATCTGCCCTTCGCGAAGGGCCGTTTTCCCCCGGAGAACTGCCTCGCGGTAGCCCTGTTCTGGAAGTGGAACGAGTATGCAGTGTTAGCGTTCAGCTATTGTGAAGGCTCGCTTTGGCCCAGGGCAAACGAAGCGCCGGGGGAAATCTTAGCAGAGCCCGGCGCCTTTCCACGGTTCAAAGCCTGGAACTGCAGACTCTTTTGCAAAGAAGAGAGCGCCCAGGCAACAGCAGCCTGCACGTTTCTCAGTGAAAGGGAGAACGTCCTAACTTCATCCAGTCCTCTGAGTAAAGCAGGCAGAGGGAGAGAAACTTTCTTTCCTTCCTCTTTCCTGCAACGAATTCCTCCTTTGCTCTTGCAAACGCAAGGCTTCTTCTGAAAAACTACGTCGCGGTGCAGGGATCGTTCCAGAGGAGCAACGGCATAGTTTTAGCTGTAAGGGCTTGGCAGAGCAGCCGGGGAGAAAAGGCCTCTTGCGATTCTCTTTTCTTTCTGCCTGAATGCGGTCAATTGGCACTTGCCAAAGCAAGGTTTCCCAGCACAAACTACAAAGCAGCAGCTCTCTCCTGGCAGAGGAAATCCCATGCAGTGTTGCCCTGGCGAGATAGTGTTGCTACAGCGAGGCCCAGGGAAAACAGACTGCCTAGAGAAATCCTAGCAAAGCCCTGTGTTTCCCCACAGGAATGTATGTCAGTTTCAGTTCTTTGCCAGCAACGGAGCTCAGAGGCAACGTCAGATTGTGTGTATCTCAGTGAGAGAAAGAACACTGTGACTTCCCCCGTTCCTCTGACGAAAGCGGTTAGAGGGAGAAAAGCGTCCTTTGCTTTCGCTTTCCCGCAGTGAGCTCGGCAGATCTGCCCTTCGCGAAGGGCCGTTTTCCCCCGGAGAACTGCCTCGCGGTAGCCCTGTTCTGGAAGTGGAACGAGTATGCAGTGTTAGCGTTCAGCTATTGTGAAGGCTCGCTTTGGCCCAGGGCAAACGAAGCGCCGGGGGAAATCTTAGCAGAGCCCGGCGCCTTTCCACGGTTCAAAGCCTGGAACTGCAGACTCTTTTGCAAAGAAGAGAGCGCCCAGGCAACAGCAGCCTGCACGTTTCTCAGTGAAAGGGAGAACGTCCTAACTTCATCCAGTCCTCTGAGTAAAGCAGGCAGAGGGAGAGAAACTTTCTTTCCTTCCTCTTTCCTGCAACGAATTCCTCCTTTGCTCTTGCAAACGCAAGGCTTCTTCTGAAAAACTACGTCGCGGTGCAGGGATCCTTCCAGAGGAGCAGCGGCATAGTTTTAGCTGTAAGGGCTTGGCAGAGCAGCCGGGGAGAAAAGGCCTCTTGCGATTCTCTTTTCTTTCTGCCTGAATGCGGTCAATTGGCACTTGCCAAAGCAAAGTTTCCCAGCACAAACTACAAAGCAGCAGCTCTCTCCTGGCAGAGGAAATCCCATGCAGTGTTGCCCTGGCGAGATAGTGTTGCTACAGCGAGGCCCAGGGAAAACAGACTGCCTAGAGAAATCCTAGCAAAGCCCTGTGTTTCTCCACAGGAATGTATGTCAGTTTCAGTTCTTTGCCAGCAACGGAGCTCAGAGGCAACGTCAGATTGTGTGTATCTCAGTGAGAGAAAGAACACTGTGACTTCCCCCGTTCCTCTGACGAAAGCGGTTAGAGGGAGAAAAGCGTCCTTTGCTTTCGCTTTCCCGCAGTGAGCTCGGCAGATCTGCCCTTCGCGAAGGGCCGTTTTCCCCCGGAGAACTGCCTCGCGGTAGCCCTGTTCTGGAAGTGGAACGAGTATGCAGTGTTAGCGTTCAGCTATTGTGAAGGCTCGCTTTGGCCCAGGGCAAACGAAGCGCCGGGGGAAATCTTAGCAGAGCCCGGCGCCTTTCCACGGTTCAAAGCCTGGAACTGCAGACTCTTTTGCAAAGAAGAGAGCGCCCAGGCAACAGCAGCCTGCACGTTTCTCAGTGAAAGGGAGAACGTCCTAACTTCATCCAGTCCTCTGAGTAAAGCAGGCAGAGGGAGAGAAACTTTCTTTCCTTCCTCTTTCCTGCAACGAATTCCTCCTTTGCTCTTGCAAACGCAAGGCTTCTTCTGAAAAACTACGTCGCGGTGCAGGGATCCTTCCAGAGGAGCAGCGGCATAGTTTTAGCTGTAAGGGCTTGGCAGAGCAGCCGGGGAGAAAAGGCCTCTTGCGATTCTCTTTTCTTTCTGCCTGAATGCGGTCAATTGGCACTTGCCAAAGCAAAGTTTCCCAGCACAAACTACAAAGCAGCAGCTCTCTCCTGGCAGAGGAAATCCCATGCAGTGTTGCCCTGGCGAGATAGTGTTGCTACAGCGAGGCCCAGGGAAAACAGACTGCCTAGAGAAATCCTAGCAAAGCCCTGTGTTTCTCCACAGGAATGTATGTCAGTTTCAGTTCTTTGCCAGCAACGGAGCTCAGAGGCAACGTCAGATTGTGTGTATCTCAGTGAGAGAAAGAACACTGTGACTTCCCCCGTTCCTCTGACGAAAGCGGTTAGAGGGAGAAAAGCGTCCTTTGCTTTCGCTTTCCCGCAGTGAGCTCGGCAGATCTGCCCTTCGCGAAGGGCCGTTTTCCCCCGGAGAACTGCCTCGCGGTAGCCCTGTTCTGGAAGTGGAACGAGTATGCAGTGTTAGCGTTCAGCTATTGTGAAGGCTCGCTTTGGCCCAGGGCAAACGAAGAGCCGGGGGAAATCTTAGCAGAGCCCGGCGCCTTTCCACGGTTCAAAGCCTGGAACTGCAGACTCTTTTGCAAAGAAGAGAGCGCCCAGGCAACAGCAGCCTGCACGTTTCTCAGTGAAAGGGAGAACGTCCTAACTTCATCCAGTCCTCTGAGTAAAGCAGGCAGAGGGAGAGAAACTTTCTTTCCTTCCTCTTTCCTGCAACGAATTCCTCCTTTGCTCTTGCAAACGCAAGGCTTCTTCTGAAAAACTACGTCGCGGTGCAGGGATCCTTCCAGAGGAGCAACGGCATAGTTTTAGCTGTAAGGGCTTGGCAGAGCAGCCGGGGAGAAAAGGCCTCTTGCGATTCTCTTTTCTTTCTGCCTGAATGCGGTCAATTGGCACTTGCCAAAGCAAGGTTTCCCAGCACAAACTACAAAGCAGCAGCTCCCTCCTGGCAGAGGAAATCCCATGCAGTGTTGCCCTGGCGAGATAGTGTTGCTACAGTGAGGCCCAGGGAAAACAGACTGCCTAGAGAAATCCTAGCAAAGCCCTGTGTTTCCCCACAGGAATGCATGTCAGTTTCAGTTCTTTGCCAGCAACGGAGCTCAGAAGCAACGTCAGATTGTGTGTATCTCAGTGAGAGAAAGAACACTGTGACTTCCCCCGTTCCTCTGACGAAAGCGGTTAGAGGGAGAAAAGCGTCCTTTGCTTTCGCTTTCCCGCAGTGAGCTCGGCAGATCTGCCCTTCGCGAAGGGCCGTTTTCCCCCGGAGAACTGCCTCGCGGTAGCCCTGTTCTGGAAGTGGAACGAGTATGCAGTGTTAGCGTTCAGCTATTGTGAAGGCTCGCTTTGGCCCAGGGCAAACGAAGCGCCGGGGGAAATCTTAGCAGAGCCCGGCGCCTTTCCACGGTTCAAAGCCTGGAACTGCAGACTCTTTTGCAAAGAAGAGAGCGCCCAGGCAACAGCAGCCTGCACGTTTCTCAGTGAAAGGGAGAACGTCCTAACTTCATCCAGTCCTCTGAGTAAAGCAGGCAGAGGGAGAGAAACTTTCTTTCCTTCCTCTTTCCTGCAACGAATTCCTCCTTTGCTCTTGCAAACGCAAGGCTTCTTCTGAAAAACTACGTCGCGGTGCAGGGATCCTTCCAGAGGAGCAACGGCATAGTTTTAGCTGTAAGGGCTTGGCAGAGCAGCCGGGGAGAAAAGGCCTCTTGCGATTCTCTTTTCTTTCTGCCTGAATGCGGTCAATTGGCACTTGCCAAAGCAAGGTTTCCCAGCACAAACTACAAAGCAGCAGCTCTCTCCTGGCAGAGGAAATCCCATGCAGTGTTGCCCTGGCGAGATAGTGTTGCTACAGCGAGGCCCAGGGAAAACAGACTGCCTAGAGAAATCCTAGCAAAGCCCTGTGTTTCCCCACAGGAATGTATGTCAGTTTCAGTCCTTTGCCAGCAACGGAGCTCAGAGGCAACGTCAGATTGTGTGTATCTCAGTGAGAGAAAGAACACTGTGACTTCCCCCGTTCCTCTGACGAAAGCGGTTAGAGGGAGAAAAGCGTCCTTTGCTTTCGCTTTCCCGCAGTGAGCTCGGCAGATCTGCCCTTCGCGAAGGGCCGTTTTCCCCCGGAGAACTGCCTCGCGGTAGCCCTGTTCTGGAAGTGGAACGAGTATGCAGTGTTAGCGTTCAGCTATTGTGAAGGCTCGCTTTGGCCCAGGGCAAACGAAGAGCCGGGGGAAATCTTAGCAGAGCCCGGCGCCTTTCCACGGTTCAAAGCCTGGAACTGCAGACTCTTTTGCAAAGAAGAGAGCGCCCAGGCAACAGCAGCCTGCACGTTTCTCAGTGAAAGGGAGAACGTCCTAACTTCATCCAGTCCTCTGAGTAAAGCAGGCAGAGGGAGAGAAACTTTCTTTCCTTCCTCTTTCCTGCAACGAATTCCTCCTTTGCTCTTGCAAACGCAAGGCTTCTTCTGAAAAACTACGTCGCGGTGCAGGGATCGTTCCAGAGGAGCAACGGCATAGTTTTAGCTGTAAGGGCTTGGCAGAGCAGCCGGGGAGAAAAGGCCTCTTGCGATTCTCTTTTCTTTCTGCCTGAATGCGGTCAATTGGCACTTGCCAAAGCAAGGTTTCCCAGCACAAACTACAAAGCAGCAGCTCTCTCCTGGCAGAGGAAATCCCATGCAGTGTTGCCCTGGCGAGATAGTGTTGCTACAGCGAGGCCCAGGGAAAACAGACTGCCTAGAGAAATCCTAGCAAAGCCCTGTGTTTCCCCACAGGAATGTATGTCAGTTTCAGTTCTTTGCCAGCAACGGAGCTCAGAGGCAACGTCAGATTGTGTGTATCTCAGTGAGAGAAAGAACACTGTGACTTCCCCCGTTCCTCTGACGAAAGCGGTTAGAGGGAGAAAAGCGTCCTTTGCTTTCGCTTTCCCGCAGTGAGCTCGGCAGATCTGCCCTTCGCGAAGGGCCGTTTTCCCCCGGAGAACTGCCTCGCGGTAGCCCTGTTCTGGAAGTGGAACGAGTATGCAGTGTTAGCGTTCAGCTATTGTGAAGGCTCGCTTTGGCCCAGGGCAAACGAAGCGCCGGGGGAAATCTTAGCAGAGCCCGGCGCCTTTCCACGGTTCAAAGCCTGGAACTGCAGACTCTTTTGCAAAGAAGAGAGCGCCCAGGCAACAGCAGCCTGCACGTTTCTCAGTGAAAGGGAGAACGTCCTAACTTCATCCAGTCCTCTGAGTAAAGCAGGCAGAGGGAGAGAAACTTTCTTTCCTTCCTCTTTCCTGCAACGAATTCCTCCTTTGCTCTTGCAAACGCAAGGCTTCTTCTGAAAAACTACGTCGCGGTGCAGGGATCCTTCCAGAGGAGCAGCGGCATAGTTTTAGCTGTAAGGGCTTGGCAGAGCAGCCGGGGAGAAAAGGCCTCTTGCGATTCTCTTTTCTTTCTGCCTGAATGCGGTCAATTGGCACTTGCCAAAGCAAAGTTTCCCAGCACAAACTACAAAGCAGCAGCTCTCTCCTGGCAGAGGAAATCCCATGCAGTGTTGCCCTGGCGAGATAGTGTTGCTACAGCGAGGCCCAGGGAAAACAGACTGCCTAGAGAAATCCTAGCAAAGCCCTGTGTTTCTCCACAGGAATGTATGTCAGTTTCAGTTCTTTGCCAGCAACGGAGCTCAGAGGCAACGTCAGATTGTGTGTATCTCAGTGAGAGAAAGAACACTGTGACTTCCCCCGTTCCTCTGACGAAAGCGGTTAGAGGGAGAAAAGCGTCCTTTGCTTTCGCTTTCCCGCAGTGAGCTCGGCAGATCTGCCCTTCGCGAAGGGCCGTTTTCCCCCGGAGAACTGCCTCGCGGTAGCCCTGTTCTGGAAGTGGAACGAGTATGCAGTGTTAGCGTTCAGCTATTGTGAAGGCTCGCTTTGGCCCAGGGCAAACGAAGAGCCGGGGGAAATCTTAGCAGAGCCCGGCGCCTTTCCACGGTTCAAAGCCTGGAACTGCAGACTCTTTTGCAAAGAAGAGAGCGCCCAGGCAACAGCAGCCTGCACGTTTCTCAGTGAAAGGGAGAACGTCCTAACTTCATCCAGTCCTCTGAGTAAAGCAGGCAGAGGGAGAGAAACTTTCTTTCCTTCCTCTTTCCTGCAACGAATTCCTCCTTTGCTCTTGCAAACGCAAGGCTTCTTCTGAAAAACTACGTCGCGGTGCAGGGATCCTTCCAGAGGAGCAACGGCATAGTTTTAGCTGTAAGGGCTTGGCAGAGCAGCCGGGGAGAAAAGGCCTCTTGCGATTCTCTTTTCTTTCTGCCTGAATGCGGTCAATTGGCACTTGCCAAAGCAAGGTTTCCCAGCACAAACTACAAAGCAGCAGCTCCCTCCTGGCAGAGGAAATCCCATGCAGTGTTGCCCTGGCGAGATAGTGTTGCTACAGTGAGGCCCAGGGAAAACAGACTGCCTAGAGAAATCCTAGCAAAGCCCTGTGTTTCCCCACAGGAATGCATGTCAGTTTCAGTTCTTTGCCAGCAACGGAGCTCAGAAGCAACGTCAGATTGTGTGTATCTCAGTGAGAGAAAGAACACTGTGACTTCCCCCGTTCCTCTGACGAAAGCGGTTAGAGGGAGAAAAGCGTCCTTTGCTTTCGCTTTCCCGCAGTGAGCTCGGCAGATCTGCCCTTCGCGAAGGGCCGTTTTCCCCGGAGAACTGCCTCGCGGTAGCCCTGTTCTGGAAGTGGAACGAGTATGCAGTGTTAGCGTTCAGCTATTGTGAAGGCTCGCTTTGGCCCAGGGCAAACGAAGCGCCGGGGGAAAATCTTAGCAGAGCCCGGCGCCTTTCCACGGTTCAAAGCCTGGAACTGCAGACTCTTTTGCAAAGAAGAGAGCGCCCAGGCAACAGCAGCCTGCACGTTTCTCAGTGAAAGGGAGAACGTCCTAACTTCATCCAGTCCTCTGAGTAAAGCAGGCAGAGGGAGAGAAACTTTCTTTCCTTCCTCTTTCCTGCAACGAATTCCTCCTTTGCTCTTGCAAACGCAAGGCTTCTTCTGAAAAACTACGTCGCGTGCAGGGATCCTTCAGAGGAGCAACGGCATAGTTTTAGCTGTAAGGGCTTGGCAGAGCAGCCCGGGGAGAAAAGGCCTCTTGCGATTCTCTTTTCTTTCTGCCTGAATGCGGTCAATTGGCACTTGCCAAAGCAAGGTTTCCCAGCACAAACTACAAAGCAGCAGCTCTCTCCTGGCAGAGGAAATCCCATGCAGTGTTGCCCTGGCGAGATAGTGTTGCTACAGCGAGGCCCAGGGAAAACAGACTGCCTAGAGAAATCCTAGCAAAGCCCTGTGTTTCCCCACAGGAATGTATGTCAGTTTCAGTCCTTTGCCAGCAACGGAGCTCAGAGGCAACGTCAGATTGTGTGTATCTCAGTGAGAGAAAGAACACTGTGACTTCCCCCGTTCCTCTGACGAAAGCGGTTAGAGGGAGAAAAGCGTCCTTTGCTTTCGCTTTCCCGCAGTGAGCTCGGCAGATCTGCCCTTCGCGAAGGGCCGTTTTCCCCCGGAGAACTGCCTCGCGGTAGCCCTGTTCTGGAAGTGGAACGAGTATGCAGTGTTAGCGTTCAGCTATTGTGAAGGCTCGCTTTGGCCCAGGGCAAACGAAGCGCCGGGGAAATCTTAGCAGAGCCCGGCGCCTTTCCACGGTTCAAAGCCTGGAACTGCAGACTCTTTTGCAAGAAGAGAGCGCCCAGGCAACAGCAGCCTGCACGTTTCTCAGTGAAAGGGAGAACGTCCTAACTTCATCCAGTCCTCTGAGCAAAGCAGGCAGAGGGAGAGAAACTTTCTTTCCTTCCTCTTTCCTGCAACGAATTCCTCCTTTGCTCTTGCAAACGCAAGGCTTCTCTGAAAAACTACGTCGCGGTGCAGGGATCCTTCCAGAGGAGCAACGGCATAGTTTTAGCTGTAAGGGCTTGGCAGAGCAGCCGGGGAGAAAAGGCCTCTTGCGATTCTCTTTTCTTTCTGCCTGAATGCGGTCAATTGGCACTTGCCAAAGCAAGGTTTCCCAGCACAAACTACAAAGCAGCAGCTCTCTCCTGGCAGAGGAAATCCCATGCAGTGTTGCCCTGGCGAGATAGTGTTGCTACAGCGAGGCCCAGGGAAAACAGACTGCCTAGAGAAATCCTAGCAAAGCCCTGTGTTTCCCCACAGGAATGTATGTCAGTTTCAGTTCTTTGCCAGCAACGGAGCTCAGAGGCAACGTCAGATTGTGTGTATCTCAGTGAGAGAAAGAACACTGTGACTTCCCCCGTTCCTCTGACGAAAGCGGTTAGAGGGAGAAAAGCGTCCTTTGCTTTCGCTTTCCCGCAGTGAGCTCGGCAGATCTGCCCTTCGCGAAGGGCCGTTTTCCCCCCGGAGAACTGCCTCGCGGTAGCCCTGTTCTGGAAGTGGAACGAGTATGCAGTGTTAGCGTTCAGCTATTGTGAAGGCTCGCTTTGGCCCAGGGCAAACGAAGCGCCGGGGGAAATCTTAGCAGAGCCCGGCGCCTTTCCACGGTTCAAAGCCTGGAACTGCAGACTCTTTTGCAAAGAAGAGAGCGCCCAGGCAACAGCAGCCTGCACGTTTCTCAGTGAAAGGGAGAACGTCCTAACTTCATCCAGTCCTCTGAGTAAAGCAGGCAGAGGGAGAGAAACTTTCTTTCCTTCCTCTTTCCTGCAAACGAATTCCTCCTTTGCTCTTGCAAACGCAAGGCTTCTTCTGAAAAACTACGTCGCGGTGCAGGGATCCTTCCAGAGGAGCAACGGCATAGTTTTAGCTGGAAGGGCTTGGCAGAGCAGCCGGGGAGAAAAGGCCTCTTGCGATTCTCTTTTCTTTCTGCCTGAATGCGGTCAATTGGCACTTGCCAAAGCAAGGTTTCCCAGCACAAACTACAAAGCAGCAGCTCTCTCCTGGCAGAGGAAATCCATGCAGTGTTGCCCTGGCGAGATAGTGTTGCTACAGCGAGGCCAGGGAAAACAGACTGCCTAGAGAAATCCTAGCAAAGCCCTGTGTTTCCCCACAGGAATGTATGTCAGTTTCAGTTCTTTGCCAGCAACGGAGCTCAGAGGCAACGTCAGATTGTGTGTATCTCAGTGAGAGAAAGAACACTGTGACTTCCCCCGTTCCTCTGACGAAAGCGGTTAGAGGGAGAAAAGCGTCCTTTGCTTTCGCTTTCCCGCAGTGAGCTCGGCAGATCTGCCCTTCGCGAAGGGCCGTTTTCCCCCGGAGAACTGCCTCGCGGTAGCCCTGTTCTGGAAGTGGAACGAGTATGCAGTGTTAGCGTTCAGCTATTGTGAAGGCTCGCTTTGGCCCAGGGCAAACGAAGCGCCGGGGGAAATCTTAGCAGAGCCCGGCGCCTTTCCACGGTTCAAAGCCTGGAACTGCAGACTCTTTTGCAAAGAAGAGAGCGCCCAGGCAACAGCAGCCTGCACGTTTCTCAGTGAAAGGGAGAACGTCCTAACTTCATCCAGTCCTCTGAGTAAAGCAGGCAGAGGGAGAGAAACTTTCTTTCCTTCCTCTTTCCTGCAACGAATTCCTCCTTTGCTCTTGCAAACGCAAGGCTTCTCTGAAAACTACGTCGCGGTGCAGGGATCCTTCCAGAGGAGCAACGGCATAGTTTTAGCTGGAAGGGCTTGGCAGAGCAGCCGGGAGAAAAGGCCTCTTGCGATTCTCTTTTCTTTCTGCCTGAATGCGGTCAATTGGCACTTGCCAAAGCAAGGTTTCCCAGCACAAACTACAAAGCAGCAGCTCTCTCCTGGCAGAGGAAATCCCATGCAGTGTTGCCCTGGCGAGATAGTGTTGCTACAGCGAGGCCCAGGGAAAACAGACTGCCTAGAGAAATCCTAGCAAAGCCCTGTGTTTCCCACAGGAATGTATGTCAGTTTCAGTTCTTTGCCAGCAACGGAGCTCAGAGGCAACGTCAGATTGTGTGTATCTCAGTGAGAGAAAGAACACTGTGACTTCCCCCGTTCCTCTGACGAAAGCGGTAGAGGGAGAAAAGCGTCCTTTGCTTTCGCTTTCCCGCAGTGAGCTCGGCAGATCTGCCCTTCGCGAAGGGCCGTTTTCCCCCGGAGAACTGCCTCGCGGTAGCCCTGTTCTGGAAGTGGAACGAGTATGCAGTGTTAGCGTTCAGCTATTGTGAAGGCTCGCTTTGGCCCAGGGCAAACGAAGCGCCGGGGGAAATCTTAGCAGAGCCCGGCGCCTTTCCACGGTTCAAAGCCTGGAACTGCAGACTCTTTTGCAAAGAAGAGAGCGCCCAGGCAACAGCAGCCTGCACGTTTCTCAGTGAAAGGGAGAACGTCCTAACTTCATCCAGTCCTCTGAGTAAAGCAGGCAGAGGGAGAGAAACTTTCTTTCCTTCCTCTTTCCTGCAACGAATTCCTCCTTTGCTCTTGCAAACGCAAGGCTTCTTCTGAAAAACTACGTCGCGGTGCAGGGATCCTTCCAGAGGAGCAACGGCATAGTTTTAGCTGGAAGGGCTTGGCAGAGCAGCCGGGGAGAAAAGGCCTCTTGCGATTCTCTTTTCTTTCTGCCTGAATGCGGTCAATTGGCACTTGCCAAAGCAAGGTTTCCCAGCACAAACTACAAAGCAGCAGCTCCCTCCTGGCAGAGGAAATCCCATGCAGTGTTGCCCTGGCGAGATAGTGTTGCTACAGCGAGGCCCAGGGAAAACAGACTGCCTAGAGAAATCCTAGCAAAGCCCTGTGTTTCCCCACAGGAATGTATGTCAGTTTCAGTTCTTTGCCAGCAACGGAGCTCAGAGGCAACGTCAGATCGTGTGTATCTCAGTGAGAGAAAGAACACTGTGACTTCCCCCGTTCCTCTGACGAAAGCGGTTAGAGGGAGAAAAGCGTCCTTTGCTTTCGCTTTCCCGCAGTGAGCTCGGCAGATCTGCCCTTCGCGAAGGGCCGTTTTCCCCCGGAGAACTGCCTCGCGGTAGCCCTGTTCTGGAAGTGGAACGAGTATGCAGTGTTAGCGTTCAGCTATTGTGAAGGCTCGCTTTGGCCCAGGGCAAACGAAGCGCCGGGGGAAATCTTAGCAGAGCCCGGCGCCTTTCCACGGTTCAAAGCCTGGAACTGCAGACTCTTTTGCAAAGAAGAGAGCGCCCAGGCAACAGCAGCCTGCACGTTTCTCAGTGAAAGGGAGAACGTCCTAACTTCATCCAGTCCTCTGAGTAAAGCAGGCAGAGGGAGAGAAACTTTCTTTCCTTCCTCTTTCCTGCAACGAATTCCTCCTTTGCTCTTGCAAACGCAAGGCTTCTTCTGAAAAACTACGTCGCGGTGCAGGGATCCTTCCAGAGGAGCAACGGCATAGTTTTAGCTGTAAGGGCTTGGCAGAGCAGCCGGGGAGAAAAGGCCTCTTGCGATTCTCTTTTCTTTCTGCCTGAATGCGGTCAATTGGCACTTGCCAAAGCAAGGTTTCCCAGCACAAACTACAAAGCAGCAGCTCCCTCCTGGCAGAGGAAATCCCATGCAGTGTTGCCCTGGCGAGATAGTGTTGCTACAGCGAGGCCCAGGGAAAACAGACTGCCTAGAGAAATCCTAGCAAAGCCCTGTGTTTCCCCACAGGAATGTATGTCAGTTTCAGTTCTTTGCCAGCAACGGAGCTCAGAGGCAACGTCAGATCGTGTGTATCTCAGTGAGAGAAAGAACACTGTGACTTCCCCCGTTCCTCTGACGAAAGCGGTTAGAGGGAGAAAAGCGTCCTTTGCTTTCGCTTTCCCGCAGTGAGCTCGGCAGATCTGCCCTTCGCGAAGGGCCGTTTTCCCCCGGAGAACTGCCTCGCGGTAGCCCTGTTCTGGAAGTGGAACGAGTATGCAGTGTTAGCGTTCAGCTATTGTGAAGGCTCGCTTTGGCCCAGGGCAAACGAAGCGCCGGGGGAAATCTTAGCAGAGCCCGGCGCCTTTCCACGGTTCAAAGCCTGGAACTGCAGACTCTTTTGCAAAGAAGAGAGTGCCCAGGCAACAGCAGCCTGCACGTTTCTCAGTGAAAGGGAGAACGTCCTAACTTCATCCAGTCCTCTGAGTAAAGCAGGCAGAGGGAGAGAAACTTTCTTTCCTTCCTCTTTCCTGCAACGAATTCCTCCTTTGCTCTTGCAAACGCAAGGCTTCTTCTGAAAAACTACGTCGCGGTGCAGGGATCCTTCCAGAGGAGCAACGGCATAGTTTTAGCTGTAAGGGCTTGGCAGAGCAGCCGGGGAGAAAAGGCCTCTTGCGATTCTCTTTTCTTTCTGCCTGAATGCGGTCAATTGGCACTTGCCAAAGCAAGGTTTCCCAGCACAAACTACAAAGCAGCAGCTCCCTCCTGGCAGAGGAAATCCCATGCAGTGTTGCCCTGGCGAGATAGTGTTGCTACAGCGAGGCCCAGGGAAAACAGACTGCCTAGAGAAATCCTAGCAAAGCCCTGTGTTTCCCCACAGGAATGTATGTCAGTTTCAGTTCTTTGCCAGCAACGGAGCTCAGAAGCAACGTCAGATCGTGTGTATCTCAGTGAGAGAAAGAACACTGTGACTTCCCCCGTTCCTCTGACGAAAGCGGTTAGAGGGAGAAAAGCGTCCTTTGCTTTCGCTTTCCCGCAGTGAGCTCGGCAGATCTGCCCTTCGCGAAGGGCCGTTTTCCCCCGGAGAACTGCCTCGCGGTAGCCCTGTTCTGGAAGTGGAACGAGTATGCAGTGTTAGCGTTCAGCTATTGTGAAGGCTCGCTTTGGCCCAGGGCAAACGAAGAGCCGGGGGAAATCTTAGCAGAGCCCGGCGCCTTTCCACGGTTCAAAGCCTGGAACTGCAGACTCTTTTGCAAAGAAGAGAGCGCCCAGGCAACAGCAGCCTGCACGTTTCTCAGTGAAAGGGAGAACGTCCTAACTTCATCCAGTCCTCTGAGTAAAGCAGGCAGAGGGAGAGAAACTTTCTTTCCTTCCTCTTTCCTGCAACGAATTCCTCCTTTGCTCTTGCAAACGCAAGGCTTCTTCTGAAAAACTACGTCGCGGTGCAGGGATCCTTCCAGAGGAGCAACGGCATAGTTTTAGCTGTAAGGGCTTGGCAGAGCAGCCGGGGAGAAAAGGCCTCTTGCGATTCTCTTTTCTTTCTGCCTGAATGCGGTCAATTGGCACTTGCCAAAGCAAGGTTTCCCAGCACAAACTACAAAGCAGCAGCTCCCTCCTGGCAGAGGAAATCCCATGCAGTGTTGCCCTGGCGAGATAGTGTTGCTACAGCGAGGCCCAGGGAAAACAGACTGCCTAGAGAAATCCTAGCAAAGCCCTGTGTTTCCCCACAGGAATGTATGTCAGTTTCAGTCCTTTGCCAGCAACGGAGCTCAGAGGCAACGTCAGATTGTGTGTATCTCAGTGAGAGAAAGAACACTGTGACTTCCCCCGTTCCTCTGACGAAAGCGGTTAGAGGGAGAAAAGCGTCCTTTGCTTTCGCTTTCCCGCAGTGAGCTCGGCAGATCTGCCCTTCGCGAAGGGCCGTTTTCCCCCGGAGAACTGCCTCGCGGTAGCCCTGTTCTGGAAGTGGAACGAGTATGCAGTGTTAGCGTTCAGCTATTGTGAAGGCTCGCTTTGGCCCAGGGCAAACGAAGCGCCGGGGGAAATCTTAGCAGAGCCCGGCGCCTTTCCACGGTTCAAAGCCTGGAACTGCAGACTCTTTTGCAAAGAAGAGAGCGCCCAGGCAACAGCAGCCTGCACGTTTCTCAGTGAAAGGGAGAACGTCCTAACTTCATCCAGTCCTCTGAGTAAAGCAGGCAGAGGGAGAGAAACTTTCTTTCCTTCCTCTTTCCTGCAACGAATTCCTCCTTTGCTCTTGCAAACGCAAGGCTTCTTCTGAAAAACTACGTCGCGGTGCAGGGATCCTTCCAGAGGAGCAACGGCATAGTTTTAGCTGTAAGGGCTTGGCAGAGCAGCCGGGGAGAAAAGGCCTCTTGCGATTCTCTTTTCTTTCTGCCTGAATGCGGTCAATTGGCACTTGCCAAAGCAAGGTTTCCCAGCACAAACTACAAAGCAGCAGCTCCCTCCTGGCAGAGGAAATCCCATGCAGTGTTGCCCTGGCGAGATAGTGTTGCTACAGCGAGGCCCAGGGAAAACAGACTGCCTAGAGAAATCCTAGCAAAGCCCTGTGTTTCCCCACAGGAATGTATGTCAGTTTCAGTTCTTTGCCAGCAAAATACTATCTCTCTATG